>NW_027592681.1:0-20000 GCF_964213995.1 Mustelus asterias
ACTCTCACCCTCACACACTCCACACACACTCTCTCTCTCACACACTCTCATACTCTCTCTCCCTCACACACTCTCTCTCACACACTCTCTCTCTCTCACACACTCTCTCTCACACACACCCTCTATCACACACACTCTCTCTCACACACCCTCTCTCCCACACACACTCTCTCTCTCACACACACTCACACTCTCTCTCCCACACACACTCTCTCTCTCCCACACACACTGTCTCTCTCTCACACACACTCACACTCTCTCTCACACACTCTCTCTCACACACTCTCTCTCACACACTCTCTCTCACACACTCTCTCCCTCACTCTCACTCACACTCTCTCACACACACACACTCTCTCACACACACACACGCTCTCTCACTCACACGCTCCCACACACACACACTTTCTCTCTCACACACACACCTTCTCACATACACTCTCTCTTAGACACACTCTCTCTCACACACACATTATCTCTCTCTCTCTCACACACTCTCACCCTCACACACTCCCACACACACTCTCTCTCTCACACACTCTCATACTCTCTCTCCCTCACACACTCTCTCTCACACACTCTCTCTCTCTCACACACTCTCTCTCACACACACCCTCTATCACACACACTCTCTCTCTCATACACTCTCTCTCACACACACACTCTCTCTCACACACCCTCTCTCCCACACACACTCTCTCTCTCTCACACACACTCACACTCTCTCTCCCACACACACTCTCTCTCTCCCACACACACTCACACTCTCTCACACACTCTCTCTCACACACTCTCTCTCACACACTCTCTCTCACACACTCTCTCCCTCACTCTCACTCACACTCTCTCACACACACACTCTCTCACACACACACACGCTCTCTCACTCACACGCTCCCACACACACACTCTCTCTCACACACTCTCCCACACACACGCTTTCTCTCGCACACACACACACTCTCTCTCTCACACACACGCTCTCTCACACACACGCTCTCTCACACACACGCTCTCTCACACACACACTCTCTCTCACACACCCTCTCTCCCACACACACTCTCTCTCTCACACACACTCACACTCTCTCTCCCACACACACTCTCTCTCTCCCACACACACTGTCTCTCTCTCTCACACACACTCACACTCTCTCTCACACACTCTCTCTCACACACTCTCTCTCACACACTCTCTCTCACACACTCTCTCCCTCACTCTCACTCACACTCTCTCACACACACACACTCTCTCACACACACACACGCTCTCTCACTCACACGCTCCCACACACACACTTTCTCTCTCACACACACACCTTCTCACATACACTCTCTCTTAGACACACTCTCTCTCACACACACATTATCTCTCTCTCTCACACACACTCTCACCCTCACACACCCCCACACACACTCTCTCTCTCACACACTCTCATACTCTCTCTCCCTCACACACTCTCTCTCACACACTCTCTCTCTCTCACACACTCTCTCTCACACACACCCTCTATCACACACACTCTCTCTCTCATACACTCTCTCTCACACACACACTCTCTCTCACACACCCTCTCTCCCACACACTCTCTCTCTCTCACACACACTCACACTCTCTCTCCCACACACACTCTCTCTCTCCCACACACACTCACACTCTCTCACACACTCTCTCTCACACACTCTCTCTCACACACTCTCTCTCACACACTCTCTCCCTCACTCTCACTCATACTCTCTCACGCACACACTCTCTCACACACACACACGCTCTCTCACTCACACGCTCCCACACACACACTCTCTCTCACACACTCTCCCACACACACGCTTTCTCTCGCACACACACACACTCTCTCTCTCACACACACGCTCTCTCACACACACGCTCTCTCACACACACTCTCTCGCACACACTCTCCCACACACACGCTTTCTCTCGCACACACACTCTCTCTCTCACACACACACTCTCTCTCACACTCTCAATCTCTGACACACACTCTCTCTCTCACACCATCTATCTTTCTCTCTCACACACACTCTCTTTCACACACACTCTCCCTCACACACTCTCTCTCTCACACACTCTCTCTCACACACTCTCTCTCACATACTCTCTCTCACACACTCTCTCCCTCACTCACACTCTCTCACACACACACTCTCTCACACACACACACGCTCTCTCACTCACACGCTCCCACACACACACACTTTCTCTCTCACACACACACTTTCTCACATACACTCTCTCTTAGACACACTCTCTCTCTCACACAAACTCTCTCACACACACATTCTCTCTCTCTCACACACACTCTCACCCTCACACACTCCCACACACACTCTCTCTCTCACACACACACACACACTCTCTCTCTCACACACTCTCTCGCTCACACACACTCTCACACTCTCTCTCTCTCACACACACACACACTGCCTTTCCTACACACACTCTCTCTCTCACACACACACACACTCTCTCTCTCTCACACACTCTCTCGCTCACACATACTCTCACACACTCTCTCTCTCACACACACACTCACTCTCTCTCACACTCTCTCGCTCTCACACTCTCACTCTCTCTTCCACACACACTCTCTCCCAAACACACTCACACACACTCTCTCTCACACGCGCACTCTCTCTCTCACACGCACACTCTCTCTCTCACACACTCTCTCTCTCACACACTCTCTCTCTCACACACTCTCTCTCTCACACACTCTCTCTCTCACACACTCTCTCTCTCACACACTTTCTTACTCACACACACATTCACACTCTCTCTCTCACACACTCTCTCTCTCTCACACACATCTCTCTCTCACACCCAGTCTCTCTCACACCCACACTCTCTCTCACACACACGCTCTCTCACACACACTCTCTCTCACACACTCTCCCACACACACGCTTTCTCTCGCACACACACACACTCTCTCTCTCACACACACACTCTCTCTCACACACTCAATCTCTGACACACACTCTCTCTCTCACACACACTCTCTCCCACACACTTTCTCACTCACACACACATTCACACTCTCTCTCACACACTCTCTCTCTCTCACACACATCTCTCTCTCTCACACACATCTCTCTCTCACACCCAGTCTCTCTCAGACCCACACTCTCTCTCACACTCTCTTTCACACACACACTCTCTCGCACACACACACTCTCTCACACACACACACTCTCTCTCACACACACTCTCTCTCACACACATTCTCTCTCACACACACACAGACACACACACAGTCTCTCCCACACACACTCTCTCTCTGACACACACTCTCTCCCAAACACACTCCCACACACACTCTCTCTCTCACACACTCTCTCTCTCTCACACACTCTCTCTCTCACACACACTACCTCTCACACACACTCTCTCACACACACTCTCTCACGCACACAGTCTCTCTCACACACACACTCTCTCACCCACACACTTTCTCACTCACACACACATTCACACTCTCTCTCTCACACACTCTCTCCCACTCTCTCACACACACTCTCTCCCACTCTCTCACACACACACTCTCTCTCTCACACACATCTCTCTCTCCCACCCAGTCTCTGTCACACCCACACTCTCTCTCACACTCACACTCTCTCTCACACTCACACTCTCTCTCTCACACACTCTCTCTCACACTCTCACTCTCTCTCACACACACACACTCTCCCAAACACACCCTCTCCCAAACACACTCTCTCTCTCACGCACTCTCTGTCTCACACACACTCTGGCTCTCAGACACTTTGGTCTCACACACAAACACACACACACACACACTGTCTCTCCCACACACACCCTCTCTCTCGCACATACACTCTCACACTCTCTCTCTCACACACTCTCACTCTCTCTCACACACACACTCTCTCCCAAACACACTCACTCCCACACACACTCTCTCTCTCACACACTCTCTCTCACAAACTCTGTCTCACACACACACTCTCTCTCTCACACGCACAGTCTCTCTCACACACACACTCTCACACACTCTCTCTCACACACACTCTCTCTCTCACACACACTCTCTCACACATACACTCTCTCTCACACAGACACTGCCTCTCCCACACACACACTCTCTCGCACATACACTCTCACACTCTCTCTCTCACACACTCTCTCTCACACACTCTCACTCTCTCTCACACACACACTCTCTCCCAAAAACACTCACTCCCACACACACACTCTCTCTCTCACACACTCTCTGTCTCTCTCACACACTCTGTCTCTCACACACTCTCTCTCAGACACACTCTCTCACACACACGTCTCTCTCACACACACACTCTCTCTCACTCTCACACACTCTCTCTCACGCACACACTCTCTCTCACACACACACTCTCTCACACACACACTCTCTCTCACACACAGTGTCTCTCACACAGACTCTCTCTCTCTCACACACACACTCTCTCACACACAGTCTCTCTCTCACACACACTCTCACACTCTCTCACACACTCTCTCTCACATGCTCTCACTCTCTCTCACACACACACTCTCTCCCAAACACACACACTCTCACACACTCTCTCTCTCTTACACACTCTCTCACACACACTCTCTCTCTCACACACACACTCTCACCCTCACACACTCCCACACACTCTCTCTCTCTCTCACACACACATACACACACACACTCTCTCTCACACACACTCTCCCTCACACACTCTCTCACACACACACACTCTATCTCACACACACACTCTCTCTCACACCCACACTCTCTCTCACACCCACACTCTCTCTCACACTCACACTCTCTCACACTCACACTCTCTCACACACACTCTCTCTCACACACACTCTCTATCACACACACTCTCTCTCATACACTCTCTCTCACACACACACTCTCTCTCACACACCCTCTCTCCCACACACACTCTCTCTCTCACACACACTCACACTCTCTCTCCCACACACACTCTCTCTCTCTCTCACACATTCTCTCTCACATTCTCTCTCTCACTCCCTCTCTTTCACACACACACTCTCTCACACTCTCTGTCTCTCACACACCCTCTCTCACACACTCTCTCTCACACACTCTCTCTCACACACTCTCTCTCACACACTCTCTCTCACACACTCTCTCTCACACACTCTCTCTCACACACTCCCTCCCTCACTCTCACTCACACTCTCTCACACACACACTCTCTCACACACACACGCTCTCTCACTCACACGCTCTCACACACACACACTTTCTCTCTCACACACATACTTTCTCACATACACTCTCTCTTAGACACAGTCTCTCTCTCACACACACATTCTCTCTCTCACACACACATTCTCTCTCTCACACACACATTCTCACCCTCACACACTCCCACACACTCTCTCTCTCTCACACACACACACACACACACTCTCTCTCACACACACTCTCTCGCTCACACACACTCTCACACTCTCTCTCACACACTCTCTCACACACTCAATCCCTCTCCCACAAACACTCTCTCCCAAACACAGTCTCTCCCACACACACTCTCTCTCACACATACACACTCACACACGCTCTCTGTCACACATACTCTCACACACTCTCTCTCTCTCACATACTCTCTCTCTCTCACACCCTCTCTTTCACACACACACTCTCTCTCACACAGACTCTCTCTCACACACACACTCTCTCTCTAACACACTCTCCCTCACACACTCTCTCTCAAACACACTCACACTCTCTCTCTCACACACTCTCTCACACACTCAATCCCTCTCTCACAAACACTCTCTCCCAAACACAGTCTCTCCCACACACACTCTCTCTCTCTCACACACACTTACACTCTCTCTCACACACACACTCCCTCTCTCACACTCACACTCTCTCTCCCTCACACTCTCTCTCTCTCTCACACACTCTCACACCGTCTCTCTCTCACACACTCTCTCTCACACACTCTCTCTCACACACTCTCTCTCACACACTCTCTGTCACACACTCTCTCTCTCACACACTCTCACTCTCTCTCACACACACTCTCTCCCAAACACACTCTCTCCCAAACACACTCTCTCCCAAACACACTCTCCCACACACACTCTCTCTCACACACACACTCACACTCTCTCACACACTCTCTAACTCTCTCTCACACACAATCTCTCTCATACACTCATACTCTCTCTCTCACACACTATCTCTCCCACACACAAACACTCTCTATCACACACACGCTCTCCCACACACACTCTCTCTCACACACTCTCCCACACACACGCTTTCTCTCGCACACACACACACTCTCTCTCTCACACACACTCTCTCTCACACACTCAATCTCTGACACTCTCTCTCACACATACACTCACTCTCTCACACACTCTCGCTCTCACACTCTCACTCTCTCTTCCACACACACTCTCTCCCAAACACACTCTCTCTCACACGTACTCTCTCTCACACGTACTCTCTCTCACACACACACTCTCTCTCTCACGCACTCTCTCTCTCACACACTCTCTCTCTCACACACTCTCTCTCTCACACACTCTCTCTCTCACACACACTCTCCCACACACTTTCTCACTCACACACACATTCACACTCTCTCTCTCACACACTCTCTCTCTCTCACACACATCTCTCTCTCACACCCAGTCTCTCTCAGACCCACACTCTCTCTCACACTCTCTTTCACACACACACTCTCTTTCACACACACACTCGCTCGCACACACACACTCTCTCTCACACACATTCTCTCTCACACACACACAGACACACACACAGTCTCTCCCACACACACTCTCTCTCTGACACACACTCTCTCCCAAACACACTCCCACACACACTCTCTCTCTCACACACTCTCTCTCTCTCACACACTCTCTCTCTCTCACACACTACCTCTCACACACACTCTCTCTCTCACACACACTCTCTCACGCACACAGTCTCTCTCACACACACACTCTCTCACCCACACACTTTCTCACTCACACACACATTCACACTCTCTCTCTCACACACTCTCTCCCACTCTCTCACACACACACTCTCTCTCTCACACACACATCTCTCTCTCCCACCCAGTCTCTGTCACACCCACACTCTCTCTCACACTCACACTCTCTCTCACACTCACACTCTCTCTCTCACACCCAGTCTCTCTCAGACCCACACTCTCTCTCACACTCACACTCTCTTTCTCACACACTCTCTCTCTCACACACTCTCTCTCTCACACACTCTCTCTCTCACACACTCTCTCTCTCACACACACTCTCCCCCACACTCTTTCTCACTCACACACACATTCACACTCTCTCTCTCACACACTCTCTCTCTCACACACATCTCTCTCTCACACCCAGTCTCTCTCAGACCCACACTCTCTCTCACACTCACACTCTCTTTCTCACACACTCTCTCTCACACACACACTCTCTCGCACACACACACTCTCTCGCACACACACACTCTCTCTCACACACACTCTCTCTCACACACACACAGACACACACACAGTCTCTCCCACACACACTCTCTCTCTGACACACACTCTCTCCCAAACACACTCGCACACACACTCTCTCTCTCACACACTCTCTCTCTCTCACACACTACCTCTCACACACACTCTCTCTCTCACACACACTCTCTCACGCACACAGTCTCTCTCACACTCACACTCTCTCACACACTCTCATACTCTCTCTCCCTCACACACTCTCTCTCACACACACTCTCTCTCTCAAACACTCTCTCTCACACACACCCTCTATCACACACACTCTCTCATACACTCTCTCTCACACACACACTCGCTCTCACACACCCTCTCTCCCACACACACTCTCTCTCTCACACACACATTCACACTCTCTCTCCCACACACACTCTCTCTCTCTCTCTCACACTCTCTCTCACATTCTCTCTCTCTCTCACACCCTCTCTTTCACACACACACTCTCTCACACTCACACTCTCTCTCCCTCACACTCTCTCTCTCACACACACTCTCACACACTCTCTCTCACACTCTCTCTCTCACACTCTCTCTCTCACACACTCTCTCTCACACACTCTCTCCCTCACTCTCACTCACACTCTCTCACACACACACTCTCTCACACACACACGCTCTCTCACTCACACGCTCTCACACACACACTTTCTCTCTCACACACACACTTTCTCACATACACTCTCTCTTAGACACACTCTCTCTCTCACACAAACTCTCTCACACACACATTCTCTCTCTCTCACACACACTCTCACCCTCACACACTCCCACACACACTCTCTCTCTCACATACACACACACTCTCTCTCTCTCACACACACTCTCACACTCTCTCTCTCTCACACACACACACACTGCCTTTCCTACACACACTCTCTCTCTCACACACACACACACTCTCTCTCTCACACACACTCTCTCGCTCACACACACTCTCACACACTCTCTCTCTCACACACACACTCACTCTCTCTCACACTCTCTCGCTCTCACACTCTCACTCTCTCTTCCACACACACTCTCTCCCAAACACACTCACACACACTCTCTCTCACACGCACTCTCTCTCACACACACACTCTCTCTCTCTCAAACACTCTCTCTCTCACACACTCTCTCTCTCACACACTCTCTCTCTCACACACTCTCTCTCTCACACACACTCTCTCCCACACACTTTCTCACTCACACACACATTCACACTCTCTCTCTCACACACACTCTCTCTCTCACACACAGTCTCTCTCACACCCACACTCTCTCTCACACACACGATCTCTCACACACACTCTCTCTCACACACTCTCCCACACACACGCTTTCTCTCGCACACACACACTCTCTCTCTCACACACTCTCTCTCTCACACACTCTCTCTCTCACACACACTCTCTCCCACACACTTTCTCACTCACACACACATTCACACTCTCTCTCTCACACACACTCTCTCTCTCACACACACGCTCTCTCACACACACTCTCTCTCACACACTCTCCCACACACACGCTTTCTCTCGCACACACACACACTCTCTCTCTCACACACACTCTCTCTCACACACTCTATCTCTGACACACACTCTCTCTCACACCATCTATCTTTCTCTCTCACACACACTCTCTCTCACACACACTCTCCCTCACACACTCTCTCTCTCACACACACACTCACTCTCTCTCACACTCTCTCGCTCTCCCACTCTCACTCTCTCTTCCACACACACTCTCTCCCAAACACACACACACACACTCTCTCTCACACGCACTCTCTCTCACACACACACTCTCTCTCTCACACACTCTCTCTCTCACACACTCTCTCTCGCACACACACTCTCTCTCTCACACACACTCTCTCCCACACACTTCCTCACTCACACACACATTCACACTCTCTCTCTCACACACACTCTCTCTCTCACACACATCTCTCTCTCACACCCAGTCTCTCTCACACCCACACTCTCTCTCACACTCACACTCTCTTTCTCACACACTCTCTCTCTCACACACACTCTCTCTCTCACACACTCTCTCACACACACTCTCTCTCTCCCACACACACTCTCTCTCACACACACACTCTCTCTCACACACACACTCTCTCTCAGACCCACACTCTCGCACTCACACGCTCTCTCACATACACACTCTCTCTCACATACACTCTCACACACTCTCTCTCTCTCTCTCACACACTTTCTCTCACACACTCTCTCTCTCACACACCCTCTCTCTCTCACACTCTCCCTCTCACACACACTCTCCCTCACACACTCTCTCTCTCACACACACACTCTTTCTCTCTCATACACTCTCTCTCTCACACACACACTCTCTCTCACACACACTCTCTCTCACACACGCACTCTCTCACACACACTCTCTCTCACACCCACACTCTCTCTCACACTCACACTCTCTCACACACTCTCATACTCTCTCTCCCTCACACACTCTCTCTCACACACTCTCTCTCTCTCACACACTCTCTCTCACACACACCCTCTATCACACACACTCTCTCTCTCATACACTCTCTCTCACACACACACTCTCTCTCACACACCCTCTCTCCCACACACACTCTCTCTCTCTCACACACACTCACACTCTCTCTCCCACACACACTCTCTCTCTCCCACACACACTGTCTCTCTCTCTCACACCCTCTCTTTCACACACACACTCTCTCACACTCACACTCTCTCTCCCTCACACTCTCTCTCTCACACACACTCTCACACTCTCTCTCTCACACTCTCTCTCTCACACACTCTCTCTCACACACTCTCTCTCACACACTCTCTCTCACACACTCTCTCCCTCACTCTCACTCACACTCTCTCACACACACACTCTCTCACACCCACACTCTCTCTCACACTCACTCTCTCACACACTCTCATACTCTCTCTCCCTCACACACTCTCTCTCACACACTCTCTCTCTCTCACACACTCTCTCTCACACACCCTCTATCACACACACTCTCTCTCTCATACACTCTCTCTCACACACACACTCTCTCTCACACACCCTCTCTCCCACACACACTCTCTCTCTCTCACACACACTCACACTCTCTCTCCCACACACACTCTCTCTCTCTCTCACACCCTCTCTTTCACACACACACTCTCTCACACTCACACTCTCTCTCCCTCACACTCTCTCTCTCACACACACTCTCTCTCTCACACTCTCTCTCTCACACACTCTCTCTCACACACTCTCTCTCACACACACACTCTCTCACACACACACACGCTCTCTCACTCACACGCTCCCACACACACACACTTTCTCTCTCACACACACACCTTCTCACATACACTCTCTCTTAGACACACTCTCTCTCTCACACAAACTCTCTCACACACACATTATCTCTCTCTCACACACACTCTCACCCTCACACACTCCCACACACACTCTCTCTCTCACACACTCTCATACTCTCTCTCCCTCACACACTCTCTCTCACACACTCTCTCTCTCTCACACACTCTCTCTCACACACACCCTCTATCACACACACTCTCTCTCACACACCCTCTCTCCCACACACACTCTCTCTCTCACACACACTCACACTCTCTCTCCCACACACACTCTCTCTCTCCCACACACACTGTCTCTCTCTCTCACACACACTCACACTCTCTCTCACACACTCTCTCTCACACACTCTCTCTCACACACTCTCTCTCACACACTCTCTCCCTCACTCTCACTCACACTCTCTCACACACACACACTCTCTCACACACACACACGCTCTCTCACTCACACGCTCCCACACACACACACTTTCTCTCTCACACACACACCTTCTCACATACACTCTCTCTTAGACACACTCTCTCTCACACACACATTATCTCTCTCTCTCACACACACTCTCACCCTCACACACTCCCACACACACTCTCTCTCTCACACACTCTCATACTCTCTCTCCCTCACACACTCTCTCTCTCTCACACACTCTCTCTCACACACACCCTCTATCACACACACTCTCTCTCTCATACACTCTCTCTCACACACACACTCTCTCTCACACACCCTCTCTCCCACACACACTCTCTCTCTCTCACACACACTCACACTCTCTCTCCCACACACACTCTCTCTCTCCCACACACACTCACACTCTCTCACACACTCTCTCTCACACACTCTCTCTCACACACTCTCTCTCACACACTCTCTCCCTCACTCTCACTCACACTCTCTCACACACACACTCTCTCACACACACACACGCTCTCTCACTCACACGCTCCCACACACACACTCTCTCTCACACACTCTCCCACACACACGCTTTCTCTCGCACACACACACACTCTCTCTCTCACACACACGCTCTCTCACACACACGCTCTCTCACACACACGCTCTCTCACACACACACTCTCTCTCACACACCCTCTCTCCCACACACACTCTCTCTCTCACACACACTCACACTCTCTCTCCCACACACACTCTCTCTCTCCCACACACACTGTCTCTCTCTCTCACACACACTCACACTCTCTCTCACACACTCTCTCTCACACACTCTCTCTCACACACTCTCTCTCACACACTCTCTCCCTCACTCTCACTCACACTCTCTCACACACACACACTCTCTCACACACACACACGCTCTCTCACTCACACGCTCCCACACACACACTTTCTCTCTCACACACACACCTTCTCACATACACTCTCTCTTAGACACACTCTCTCTCACACACACATTATCTCTCTCTCTCACACACACTCTCACCCTCACACACCCCCACACACACTCTCTCTCTCACACACTCTCATACTCTCTCTCCCTCACACACTCTCTCTCACACACTCTCTCTCTCTCACACACTCTCTCTCACACACACCCTCTATCACACACACTCTCTCTCTCATACACTCTCTCTCACACACACACTCTCTCTCACACACCCTCTCTCCCACACACTCTCTCTCTCTCACACACACTCACACTCTCTCTCCCACACACACTCTCTCTCTCCCACACACACTCACACTCTCTCACACACTCTCTCTCACACACTCTCTCTCACACACTCTCTCTCACACACTCTCTCCCTCACTCTCACTCATACTCTCTCACGCACACACTCTCTCACACACACACACGCTCTCTCACTCACACGCTCCCACACACACACTCTCTCTCACACACTCTCCCACACACACGCTTTCTCTCGCACACACACACACTCTCTCTCTCACACACACGCTCTCTCACACACGCTCTCTCACACACACTCTCTCGCACACACTCTCCCACACACACGCTTTCTCTCGCACACACACTCTCTCTCTCACACACACACTCTCTCTCACACTCTCAATCTCTGACACACACTCTCTCTCTCACACCATCTATCTTTCTCTCTCACACACACTCTCTTTCACACACACTCTCCCTCACACACTCTCTCTCTCACACACTCTCTCTCACACACTCTCTCTCACATACTCTCTCTCACACACTCTCTCCCTCACTCACACTCTCTCACACACACACTCTCTCACACACACACACGCTCTCTCACTCACACGCTCCCACACACACACACTTTCTCTCTCACACACACACTTTCTCACATACACTCTCTCTTAGACACACTCTCTCTCTCACACAAACTCTCTCACACACACATTCTCTCTCTCTCACACACACTCTCACCCTCACACACTCCCACACACACTCTCTCTCTCACACACACACACACACACTCTCTCTCACACACTCTCTCGCTCACACACACTCTCACACTCTCTCTCTCTCACACACACACACACTGCCTTTCCTACACACACTCTCTCTCTCACACACACACACACTCTCTCTCTCTCACACACTCTCTCGCTCACACATACTCTCACACACTCTCTCTCTCACACACACACTCACTCTCTCTCACACTCTCTCGCTCTCACACTCTCACTCTCTCTTCCACACACACTCTCTCCCAAACACACTCACACACACTCTCTCTCACACGCGCACTCTCTCTCTCACACGCACACTCTCTCTCTCACACACTCTCTCTCTCACACACTCTCTCTCTCACACACTCTCTCTCTCACACACTCTCTCTCTCACACACTCTCTCTCTCACACACTTTCTTACTCACACACACATTCACACTCTCTCTCTCACACACTCTCTCTCTCTCACACACATCTCTCTCTCACACCCAGTCTCTCTCACACCCACACTCTCTCTCACACACACGCTCTCTCACACACACTCTCTCTCACACACTCTCCCACACACACGCTTTCTCTCGCACACACACACACTCTCTCTCTCACACACACACTCTCTCTCACACACTCAATCTCTGACACACACTCTCTCTCTCACACACACTCTCTCCCACACACTTTCTCACTCACACACACATTCACACTCTCTCTCACACACTCTCTCTCTCTCACACACATCTCTCTCTCTCACACACATCTCTCTCTCACACCCAGTCTCTCTCAGACCCACACTCTCTCTCACACTCTCTTTCACACACACACTCTCTCGCACACACACACTCTCTCACACACACACACTCTCTCTCACACACACTCTCTCTCACACACATTCTCTCTCACACACACACAGACACACACACAGTCTCTCCCACACACACTCTCTCTCTGACACACACTCTCTCCCAAACACACTCCCACACACACTCTCTCTCTCACACACTCTCTCTCTCTCACACACTCTCTCTCTCACACACACTACCTCTCACACACACTCTCTCACACACACTCTCTCACGCACACAGTCTCTCTCACACACACACTCTCTCACCCACACACTTTCTCACTCACACACACATTCACACTCTCTCTCTCACACACTCTCTCCCACTCTCTCACACACACTCTCTCCCACTCTCTCACACACACACTCTCTCTCTCACACACATCTCTCTCTCCCACCCAGTCTCTGTCACACCCACACTCTCTCTCACACTCACACTCTCTCTCACACTCACACTCTCTCTCTCACACACTCTCTCTCACACTCTCACTCTCTCTCACACACACACACTCTCCCAAACACACCCTCTCCCAAACACACTCTCTCTCTCACGCACTCTCTGTCTCACACACACTCTGGCTCTCAGACACTTTGGTCTCACACACAAACACACACACACACACACTGTCTCTCCCACACACACCCTCTCTCTCGCACATACACTCTCACACTCTCTCTCTCACACACTCTCACTCTCTCTCACACACACACTCTCTCCCAAACACACTCACTCCCACACACACTCTCTCTCTCACACACTCTCTCTCACAAACTCTGTCTCACACACACACTCTCTCTCTCACACGCACAGTCTCTCTCACACACACACTCTCACACACTCTCTCTCACACACACTCTCTCTCTCACACACACTCTCTCACACATACACTCTCTCTCACACAGACACTGCCTCTCCCACACACACACTCTCTCGCACATACACTCTCACACTCTCTCTCTCACACACTCTCTCTCACACACTCTCACTCTCTCTCACACACACACTCTCTCCCAAAAACACACACTCCCACACACACACTCTCTCTCTCACACACTCTCTGTCTCTCTCACACACTCTGTCTCTCACACACTCTCTCTCTCAGACACACTCTCTCACACACACGTCTCTCTCACACACACACTCTCTCTCACTCTCACACACTCTCTCTCACGCACACACTCTCTCTCACACACACACTCTCTCACACACACACTCTCTCTCACACACAGTGTCTCTCACACAGACTCTCTCTCTCTCACACACACACTCTCTCACACACAGTCTCTCTCTCACACACACTCTCACACTCTCTCACACACTCTCTCTCACATGCTCTCACTCTCTCTCACACACACACTCTCTCCCAAACACACACACTCTCACACACTCTCTCTCTCTTACACACTCTCTCACACACACTCTCTCTCTCACACACACTCTCTCTCTCACACACACTCTCTCTCCCACACACACTCTCTCTCACACACACACTCTCAAACTCTCTCACACACTCTCTCTCACATGCTCTCACTCTCTCTCACACACACACTCTCTCCCAAACACACACACTCTCACACACTCTCTCTCTCTCACACTCTCTCTCTCACACACACTCTCCCTCTCACACACACTCTCTCTCTCACACACTCTCTCACACACACTCTCTCTCTCACACACACACTCTCTCTCACACACACACTCTCTCTCACACACACACTTTCTCTCACACCCACACTCTCGCACCCACACGCTCTCTCACATACACACTCTCTCTCACATACACTCTCACACACTCTCTCTCTCTCTCTCTCACACACTCTCTCTCACACACTCTCTCTCTCACACACCCTCTCTCTCTCACACTCTCCCCCTCACACACACTCTCCCTCACACACTCTCTCTCTCACACACACACTCTTTCTCTCTCATACACTCTCTCTCTCACACACACACTCTCTCTCACACACACTCTCTGTCACACACGCACTCTCTCACACACACTCTCTCTCACACCCACACTCTCTCTCACACTCACACTCTCTCACACACTCTCATACTCTCTCTCCCTCACACACTCTCTCTCACACACTCTCTCTCTCTCAAACACTCTCTCTCACACACACCCTCTATCACACACACTCTCTCATACACTCTCTCTCACACACACACTCTCTCTCACACACCCTCTCTCCCACACACACTCTCTCTCTCTCACACACATTCACACTCTCTCTCCCACACACACTCTCTCTCTCTCACACACTCTCTCTCACATTCTCTCTCTCTCTCACACCCTCTCTTTCACACACACACTCTCACACTCACACTCTCTCTCCCTCACACTCTCTCTCTCACACACACTCTCACACACTCTCTCTCTCACACTCTCTCTCTAACACACTCTCTCTCACACACTCTCTCCCTCACTCTCACTCACACTCTCTCACACACACTCTCTCACACACACACGCTCTCTCTCACACACACACACACACACTTTCTCACATACACTCTCTCTTCGACACACTCTCTCTCTCTCACACAAACTCTCTCACACACACATTCTCTCTCTCTCACAAACACTCTCACCCTCACACACTCCCACACACACTCACTCTCTCACACACACTCTCTCTCTCACACACTCTCTCGCTCACACACACTCTCACACTCTCTCTCTCTCACACACACACACACACTGCCTTTCCTACACACACTCTCTCTCTCACACACACACACACTCTCTCTCTCACACACTCTCTCGCTCACACACACTCTCACACACTCTCTCTCTCACACACACACTCACTCTCTCTCACACTCTCTCGCTCTCACACTCTCACTCTCTCTTCCACACACACTCTCTCCCAAACACACTCACACACACTCTCTCTCACACGCACTCTCTCTCACACACACACTCTCTCTCTCAAACACTCTCTCTCTCACACACTCTCTCTCTCACACACTCTCTCTCACACACACTCTCTCCCACACACACACTCTCTCACACACACACTCTCTCTCTCACTCACACACACACACAAACACACATGCTCTCCCACACACACTCTCTCACACACACTCTCTCCCAAACACACTCTCTCTCTCTCACACTCTCTCTCTCACACACTCTATCTCTCACACACTCCCTCTCACACACACTCTCTCTCTCACACACACACTCTCTCACGCACACTGTCTCTCTCACACACACACTCTCTCACACACTCTCTCTCTCTCACACACTCTCTCTCTCTCACACACTCTCTCTCTCTCACACACTCTATCTCTCACACACTCCCTCTCACACACACTCTCTCTCACACACACTCTCTCTCTCACACTCTCTCTCACATACTCTCTCTCTCTCACACCCTCTTTCACACACACACTCTCTCTCAAACAGACTCTCTCTCACACACACTCTCTCTCTAACACACTCTCTCTCTCACACACTCTCTCACACACTCAATCCCTCTCTCACAAACACTCTCTCCCAAACACAGTCTCTCCCACACACACTCTCTCTCTCTCACACACACTTACACTCTCTCTGCCACACACACTCCCTCTCTCACACTCTCTCTCCCTCACACTCTCTCTCTCTCTCTCACACACTCTCACACAGTCTCTCTCTCACACACTCTCTCTCACACACTCTCTCCCAAACACACTCTCCCACACACACTCTCCCTCTCACACACACACTCACACTCTCTCTCACACACTCTCTAACTCTCTCTCTCACACACAATATCTCTCATACACTCATACTCTCTCTCTCACACACTATCTCTCTCACACACAAACACTCTCTCTCACACAAACGCTCTCTCACACACACTCTCTCTCTCACACACTCTCCCACACACACGCTTTCTCTCGCACACACACACACACTCTCTCTCTCACACACACTCTCTCTCACACCCAGTCTCTCTCGCACCCACACTCTCTCTCACACACACTCTCCCTCACACACTCTCTCTCTCACACACACACTCACTCTCTCTCACACTCTCTCGCTCTCACACTCTCACTCTCTCTTCCACACACACTCTCTCCCAAACACACTCACACACACTCTCGCTCTCACACACACACACACTCTCTCTCTCTCACACACTCTCTCGCTCACACACACTCTCACACTCTCTCTCACACACTCTCTCGCTCACACACACTCTCACACACTCTCTCTCTCACACACACACTCACTCTCTCTCACACTCTCTCGCTCTCACACTCTCACTCTCTCTTCCACACACACTCTCTCCCAAAAACACTCACACACACTCTCTCTCACACACTCTCTCTCTCACACACTCTCTCTCTCTCACACACTCTCTCCCTCACACACACTCTCTCTCACACACACTCTCTCCCACACACTTCTCACTCACACACACATTCACACTCTCTCTCTCACACACTCTCTCTCTCTCACACACATCTCTCTCTCACACCCAGTCTCTCTCACACCCACACTCTCTCTCACACACACACTCTCTCACACACACTCTCACACACTCTCCCACACACACGCTTTCTCTCGCACACACACACACTCTCTCTCTCACACACACTCTTCTCTCACACTCAATCTCTGACACACACTTCTCTCTCACACCATCTATCTTTCTCTCTCACACACACTCTCTCTCACACACACTTCCCTCACACACTCTCTCTCTCACACACACACTCACTCTCTCTCACACTCTCTCTCTCTCTTCCACACACACTCTCTCCCAAACACACTCACACACACTCTCTCTCACACGCACTCTCTCTCACACACACACTCTCTCTCTCACACACTCTCTCTCTCACACACTCTCTCTCTCACACACTCTCTCTCTCTCTCACACACTTTCTCACTCACACACACATTCACACTCTCTCTCACACACGCTCTCTGTCACACACACTCTCACACACTCTCTCTCACACAGACTCTCTCTCACACACACACTCTCTCTCTCACACACTCTCTCTCATTCTCTCTCACACACACTCTCTCTCTCACACACATCTCTCTCTCACCCAGTCTCTCTCACACCCACACTCTCTCTCACACTCACACTCTCTCTCTCACACACTCTCTCTCACACACACACTCTCTCGCACACACACACTCTCTCCCAAACACAGTCTCTCCCACACACACTCTCTCTCTCTCTCCCACACACACTCTCTCTCTCACACACACTCTCTCCCAAACACACTCCCACACACACTCTCTCTCTCACACACTCTCTCTCTCTCACACACTCTATCTCTCACACACTCCCTCTCACACACACTCTCTCTCTCACACACACACTCTCTCACGCACACAGTCTCTCTCACACACACACTCTCTCACACACTCTCTCTCTCACACCTTCTATCTCTCTCACACACACTCTCTCTCTCACACACACTCTCTCTCACATACTCTCTCTCTCTCTCACATCCTCTTTCACACACACACTCTCTCTCACACAGACTCTCTCTCACACACTCAATCCCTCTCCCACAAACACTCTCTCCCAAACACAGTCTCTCCCACACACACTCTCTCTCTCTCACACACACTTACACTCTCTCTCCCACACACACTCCCTCTCTCACACTCTCTCTCCCTCACACTCTCTCTCTCTCACACATCTCACACAGTCTCTCTCTCACACACTCTCTCTCACACACTCTCTGTCACACACTCTCTCTCTCACACACACTCTCTCTCACACACACTCTCTCCCAAACACACTCTCCCACACACACGCTCTCTCACACACACACACTCTCTAACTCTCTCTCTCACACACAATCTCTCTCATACACTCATACTCTCTCTCTCACACACTATTTCTCTC
>NW_027592682.1:5000-47965 GCF_964213995.1 Mustelus asterias
TCAGAGAGAGAGAATGAAAGACAAAGAGAGATAGAGCGTGAGATAGACAGAGAAGAGAGAAAGAGAGAGAGAGAGATGGAGAGACAGACAGGGAGAGAGAGAGGTGGAGAGATCGACAGGGGGAGAGAGAGAGGAACAGAGAGAGAGAATGAAAGACAGAGAGAGATAGAGGGAGAGATAGACAGAGAAGAGAGAAAGAGAGAGATGGAGAGATAGACAGGGAGAGAGAGAGATGGAGAGATCGACAGGGGGGAGAGAGAGAGAGAGAATGAAAGACAGAGAGAGATAGAGGGAGAGATAGACAGAGAAGAGAGAAAGAGAGATGGAGAGATAGACAGGTAGAGAGAGAGGAACAGAGAGAAAGAGCGAGAGAGATGGAGAGATAGCAAAGAGAGAGAGAGATGGAGAGATCGACAGGGGGAGAGAGAGGTGGAGAGATCGACAGGGGGAGAGAGAGAGAGAGGAACAGAGAGAGAATGAAAGACAGAGAGAGATAGAGGGAGAGATAGACAGAGAAGAGAGAGAGAGAGATGGAGAGATAGGTAGAGAGAGGGACAGAGAGAAAGAGCGAGAGAGATGGAGAGATAGACAGGGAGAGAGAGAGAATGAAAGATAGAGATAGAGGGAGAGATAGACGGAAAAGAGAGAGAGAGATGGAGAGAGACCGAGAGAGGAGAGGGGCAGAGAGATAGAGTCAGAGAGGTTTACAGCATGGAAACAGGCCCTTCGGCCCAACTTGTCCTTGCCGCCCTTTTTTATAAACCCCTAAGCTCGTCCCAATTGCATTTGGCCCATATCCCTCTGTACCCATCTTACCCGTGTAACTGTCTAAATGCTTTTTAAAGAACAAAATTGGACCCACCTCGGCTACTACCTCTGGCAGCTCGTTCAAGACACAGAGAGAGAGACAGAGAGAGTTAGAGAGAAAGAGAGTCAAAGACAGAGAGAGAGAGACAGTGAGGGGCAGAGAGAGGGAGTCAGAGAAAGCGAGAGAGAGAGAGGCAGAGAGAAACTCAATGCCCCGGCCGATGAAGGCAAGCATGCCGTATGCCTTCTTGACTACCTTCTCCACCTGCATTGCCACTTTCAGTGACCTGTGTACCTGTACACCCAGATCCCTTTGCCTATCAGTACGCTTCAGGGTTCTGCCATTTACTGTATATTTTCTATCTATTAGACCTTCCAAAATGCATTCCTTCACATTTGTCCGGATTAAACTCCATCTGCCATCTCTCCGCCCAAGTCTCCAACTGATCTATATCCTGTTGTATCCTCTGATGGTCCTCATTGCTATCCGCAAATCCACCAACCTTTGTGTTCTCCGCAAACTTACTAATCAATCCAGTTACATTTTCCTCCAAATCATTTATATATATATTACAAACAGCAAAGGTCCCAGCACTGATCCCTGAGGAACACCACTTGTCACAGCCCTCCATTCAGAAACGCACCCTTCCACTGCTACCCTCTGTCTTCTTTGACCGAGCCAGTTTTGTATCCACCTTCCCAGCTCACCTCTGATCCCATGCGGCTTCACCTTCTGCCCCAGTCTGCCACGGGGTCACCTTCTGCCCCAGTCTGCCACGGGGTCACCTTCTGCCCCAGTCTGCCACGGGGTCACCTTCTGCCCCAGTCTGCCACAGGGTCACCTTCTGCCCCAGTCTGCCACGGGGTCACCTTCTGCCCCAGTCTGCCACGGGGTCACCTTCTGCCCCAGTCTGCCACGGGGTCACCTTCTGCCCCAGTCTACCACGGGGTCACCTTCTGCCCCAGTCTGCCACGGGGTCACCTTCTGCCCCAGTGTGCCACGAGGTTTTGGTTTGATTTATAAGTTGGAGTAAGTCTTGTTTTATTTTTATTGCCTACAATTGAAGAGTTCTGTCTGGAGGATTAACAAGGCTCACTGGTCTATAGATCCCTGTGGAGTCCAGTGGAGAGAGGTGATCCACAGAATTAAACCGAAAGGCAGCAATGGGGTCAGAACTCTGTGAAACCAGTGAAATGCCACCCACCCTGGATCAGTGGAAGTGCTGGGCTTGATACTACAGCCCCAGGGTACCTTTCCCATCGTCACGATAGGTCGAAATGAGAAGTAGTCGGGGTATTGTTGGAACACAGCAGAATGCCGGTGGTAACGAGAACCACCGCCGCGGTTCTTCCGGTGCAATATTTCGCCCTCAGTTTCCGACAACAGATGGCCACAAATCGGTCGAAGGAGAAGGCGACAGTGAACCAGACGGAACAGTCTGTGGCTGCGCTAATCAGGACAGTGCGGGCACTGCACATGGGGGGTGATGTCCAAGAAGGTGAGTGGGAAATAATAATAAACGGTCTGGTTCAGTATGACCCGAGTGACAATGACCAGCAGATCCGCCGTCGCCATGGCAACCAGGTAGACTGAGGTGCAGGTGGAGAGGCCACACTTTCCCCGCGACAGGATCACGATTCCCAGCAAGTTAACTGCGAGGGAGAGAAGGGAGGAGACATAAGACATAGGAGCAGAATTAGGCCACTCGGCCCATCGAGTCTGCTCCGCCATTCAATCATGGCTGATATTTTTCTCATTCCCATTCTCCTGCCTTTTCCCCATAACCCCTGATCCCCTTATTAATCAAGAACCCATCTATCTCTGTCTTAAAGACACTCAATGGTCCGGCCTCCACAGCCTTCTGCGGCAAAGAGTTCCACAGATTCGCCACTCTCTGCCTGGAGAAATTCCTCCTCATCTCTGTTTCAAAGGATTGTCCCTTTCGTCTGAGGTTGTTCCCTCTGGTTCTAGTTTTTCCGACGAATGGAAACATCCTCTCCACGTCCACTCTATCCGGGCCTCGCAGTATCCTGTAAGTTTCTATAAGATCCCCCCCTCATTCTTCTAAACTCCAACGAGTACAGACCCAGAGTCCTCAACCGTTCCTCATACGACAAGCTGTTCATTCCAGGGAATCATTCTGGTGAACCTCCTCTGGACCCTTTCCAAGGCCGAGCACATCCTTATGCATTGTGCATTTGTATAAAGCGGAGGTGGACCCCCCACCACCCCTCCCCTCTGAGAACTAACCCCTCAAAGAGGAGTCGGTCGCTGTATAATCTGTTAAAGTGTGTGTGAATTGGGACAAGCTGAGCCTCAGCAACTTGGTGATTAAATGAAAATAACCCCCTGACTCTCTGTGTAAAATCAACAGGGAATGTATCTAACTAACACAGAACAAGCTGCCTAAACTATTAACAAACCCAATAAAACAGCATTCCAATGGAATGCTGCTCAGATAAATACAGTTCCCGCTCATTCACCAAAACACAGAATTTTTACTCACTCTCTAAATTACAACCAGGTTTTGTGTCTTCCAGAATATTGTGGGGCTTCCCTCTTGATTCTTCTTCTTTGGTAGCCTTGCTATCTCGATGAGGCTTTGAGTTAAGAGCGGTGAGCTGTGGCAATGGCAGGTGTCCTCCCTCTTTGTCCCATTGCCCCCTTCCTTTTTTACCTGTGATGACGTATCAATTTCTTTCTCAGAAGGCTCAGGAAATTGGGCATGTCCGCTCCGACTCTCACCAACTCTTACAGATGCGCCATAGAAAGCATCCTTTCCGGTTGTATCACAGCTTGGTCTGGGCTCCTGCTCTGCCCAAGACCGCAAGTAACTACAAAGGGTTGTGAACGGAGCCAGGTCCATCACGCAAACCAGCCTCCCATCCATTGACTCCATCTACGCTTCCCGCTGCCTCGGGGAAAAGCAGCCGGCATAATTAAGGATCCCACGCACCCCGGACATTCTCTCTTCCACCTTCTTCCGTCGGGGAAAAAGATACAAAAGTCTGAGATCACGTACCAACCGATTCAAGAACAGCTTCTTCCCTGCTGCCATCAGACTTTTGAATGGACCTACCTCGCACTAAGTTGATCTTTCTCCACACCCTAGCTGTGACTGTAACACCACATTCTGCACTCCTTTCCTTTCCTTCTCTATGAGCAGTATGCTTTGTCTGTATAGCACCCAAGAAGCAATACTTTTCATGTATACTAATATATGTGACAATAACAAATCAAACCAAATCAGATGTCCCCCACAATAGGGGCCGGCACGGTAGCACAGTGGTTAGCACTGCTGCTTCACAGCTCCAGGGACCTGGGTTCGATTCCCAGCTCGGGTCACTGTCTGTATGGAGTTTGCACATTCTCCTTGTGTCTGCGTGGGTTTCCTCCGGGTGCTCCGGCTTCCTCCCACAGACCAAAGATGTGCGGGCTCGCCATTCTAAATTGCCCCTTTGTGTCCTGGGATGCATAGGTTAGAGAGGTTAGTGGGTAAATATGTAGGGATATGTGGATAGGGCCTGGGTGGGATTGTGGTTGGTGCAGACTCGATGGGCCGAATGACCTCTTTCTGCACTGGAGGATTCTATGATGACAGGATTGGTGCTCTGTTGCCAACACCATCAGATTTTAATTTAATAGGTTCTTGGTATCTAAGTGCCTGAATCAAATTGATTGGCTGAATTCGAAAAAATTCAAATGCCTGAAAGCCTGTTGCCTTGGTAACCCTGCTGCTTGGCCTTTCAATACAAATGTTTCATTTTGGATACTCTATATGTACTTGCCTTTTTTTAACTCTCTGAGCACAGAAAAAAGACCACCTTTGAAAGGGACCATGCAATGCTTTTTCCCCAAACGTTTTCCAATGTCACAATCGCCAATCTGCAATTACTTTACAACAGCCGACACAGACAGCAAGGAGAGGGGCAGATTAGACATAGCTCTGAGTTTGAAAGTTAAAACACCTCCCTACGCTCACCCCCATCCAAATTGCTCACTTCTAGTTTTAACTGAGTCAGTACTGGGATTGCTCAGTAATAGGGGCAACAATGGCTGAGTGGGCATTATCGCTGGACTATTAACATAGAATCAGAGAAGCATAAACTCCATACAGTGCACAAGGAGGCCATTCGGCCCATCGAGTCTGTACCCACCACAATCCCACCAGGCCCTAACCCTGTAACCCCATGTAATCCCCCTGACACTGAGGGGAAATCCCACCCAGACCTCTTCTCTGTTACTCCAAGTATTTACCCCACTAATTCCCCGAATCTACACATCTTTGGACATGGCCAATCTACCTAACCTGCACATCCTTGGACATTAAAGGGCAAATTAACAATTTATCTCCCTGTCCTGCTGCCTTCAGGGATCGATGGACATGCACCCCAAGGTCCCTCTGATCTTCACAGTGTCCAAAGATGTGCAGGTTAGGTGGATTGGCCATGCTAAATTGTCCCTTAATGATTGGGTGGATTGGCCATGATAAATTGCCGCTTAGTGTCCAAAGATGTGTTGGATCGGTGGATTGGTCATGCTAAATTGCCCCTTGGTGTCCAAAAATGTGTGAGTTAAGTGGATTGGCCACTAAATTGTCCCTTAGTGTCCAAATATGTGCAGTGTGGGCGGATTGGCCAAGCGAAATTGCCCTTGGTGTCGAAAGGTGTGCAGGTTTGGTAAATTGACCATGCTAACTTGCCCCTTAGTGTCCAAAGATGTGCGGATTAGGTGGTTTGGCCATGCTAAGTTGCTGCGTTGTCTTAGAATCTTAGAATCTTAGAAACCCTACAGTACAGAAAGAGGCCATTTGGCCCATCGAGTCTGCACTGACCACAATCCCACCCAGGCCCTACCCCCATATCCCTACATATTTACCCACTAATCCCACTAACCTACGCATCCCAGGACACTAAGGGCAATTTTAGCATAGCCAATCAACCTAACCCGCACATCTTTGGATTGTGGGAGGAAACCGGAGCAACCGGAGGAAACCCACGCAGACACGAGGAGAATGTGCAAACTCCACAGAGACAGTGACCCAAGCCGGGAATCGAACCCAGGTCCCTGGAGCTGTGAAGCAGCAGTGCTAACCACTGTGCTACCGGGTCGAAAGAAGTGTCGGTTAGGTGGATTGGTCATGCTATATTGCCCCTTAGTGTCCAAAGATGTGCGGGTTAAGTGGATTGGCTACTAAATTGTCCCTTAGTGTCCAAGTATGTGCAGGGTGGGTAGATTGGCCAAGCAAAATTGCCCTTGGTGTCTTAAGATGTGCAGGTTTGGTAAATTGGCCATGTTAAATTGCCCCTTCGTGTTTAAAGATGTGCAGGTTCGGTGGATTGGCCATGCTGAATTTTCCCTTCGTGTTCAAATATGTGCAGGGAGGGTGGATTGGTCATGCTACGTTGCCCCCTGAGAGTCAAGGATGTGGTCATTGAGTGGATTGTCTATGCTAAATTGTCACTTAGGGTCCAAAGATGTGCAGGTTGGGTGGATTGGCCATGCTAAATTGTCCCTTAGTGTTGATCTGTTTCATTGCTGAATGACTGTGGATTCGGGAACTGGAGCTGCCTGGCCCCGCCCCTTTCCTCCTCAGGCCCCGCCTCCTCATCCCCAGACCCCGCCCCCTCCGCCCCAGCCCCGCCCCCTCCTCTCCATGTCCCGCCCCTTCCTCCCAAAACCCTCGCCCTCCTCCCTGTCCCCGCACAGTCCCCATCAGGGCCCGGCCCATCCACCCCAGGCCCCGCCCCATCCACCCCAGGCCCCGCCCCTCCCAAGGCCCCGCCCCATCCACCCCAGGCCCCGCCCCATCCACCCAGGCCCCGCCCCTCCCAAGGCCCCGCCCCATCCACCCCAGGCCCCGCCCCATCCACCCAGGCCCCGCCCCTCCCAAGGCCCCGCCCCATCCACCGCAGGCCCCGCCCCCTCCCCAGGCCATTTCCCTCGCCCCCACTCCCCGCCCAACTTCCCTCGGCCCCGCCCCCTCCTCCCTGGTCCTGCCACCTCCTCGACGGCCACTGCCCCCTCTTCCCCATGCCCCGCCCCCTCCTCTCCATGCCCCGCCCCTTCTCCCCAAGCCCCGCATTCCCCAAGCCCCGCCCCCTCCTCCCCAAGCCCCGCCCCATCATTCCCCAAGCCCCGCCCCCTCCTCCCCAAGCTCCGCCTCCTCCCTCCTCCTTGTCGACCCCCAGCCAAGATGGCGGCGGCAGCAGCGGGACTCCCGGGAGGCGGGCGGTCGGGGCGGGGCGCGGGCGAGGGCGCACAGGCACCGCGGGGAGAGGCCGAGGCTTGGTGTGCGGCCTGCTCCTGCCTGGGGAAGGAGAGCAGCCCTTGGCCTTGGAGAAGGGAGAATATTGAAGAGAGAGATTAGAAAAGACATGAATGAATCCAAGTGAGAATCCCTCAAGATTCACATTGACCCCAAACTGACCCCAACATTTACCCCAAATTTATCCCAATGTTAACATTTACCTCAAATATTCTCCAATTTACCTCAAAACGTGAGTCAAATTTAGCTCAAAATATATCCTCAAATTTACCCCAAATCAGCCTCAAATTTAACACAAATTTTACCCCAAATTTTACCTCAATATTAACATTCGCCTCAATAGCCTCCAATTTACCTGAAGTTTCACCACAAATTTATCCCAAATTTACTTCAAAACTTTGCTCAAATTTAGCTCAAAATTTCTTCAAAATTTACCTCAAATTTAACTCAGAATTTACCTCAACATTTACCCCACAACGTGGCTCAAAATCTCGCTCAAGGGTTACCCCAAATTAACCTCAAAGCTCAAAAATACACCCTCAAATTTACCCCAGACTTACTTCAAAATTTACCTCAACGTTTTTCTCAAAATTTACCTCAAAATTTTGGACTTGAAGTTCAATATTCACTCCATCTGAATTTGTGTTCGTCGATTGACGGAGTTTCCTAAACTTGTCTCCTGTTTGTTCACACATTTAATCGTCAGATTTACTTTATCCAAACACAATAGTTCCGTGTTTTACAGATTTATTATTAATCGTCAAGTTATCTAAATGTTCCTCAAAATTTACCCCCAAAAATTAGCTCAAAGTTCACCGCAAATTTACCTCAAACTCGGGTCAAATTTAGCTCAAAATAAACCATCAAATTTACCCCAAACTTACTTCAAAATATACCTCAACATTTTTCTCAAAATTTACCTCAACATTTATCTCGCAATTTACCTCAAGCTTACCTCAAAATTTGCCTCAGGTTTACCTCAAACGTTACCCAAAATATAGCTCAAAATTTTCCTCAAAATTTATCGCAAATCTACCCCATAATTTACCTCAAGATTTTCCCAAATTACCTCAAAAATTGCCCAAAACTTGGCTCACAGTTAAGCTCAAATTTACCTCAAAAATTACCTCAAACTTTGCCTCAAATTCAGCTCAAAATGTTCCTCAGATTTAGCTCAAAAATGACCTCAAATTTACCTCAAAATGTACCTCACATTTAGCTCAAAATTACCTCAAAATTGAGCTCAAGGATTCCCCTCAAATTTACCCCAAAATTTATCTCACAATTTACCTCAAATTTACCCCAAATTTCCCTCAGATTTACCTCAAACTTCAGTTAAATATCGGATACATTTTGGTCAAACGTCAGTCAAATATATGTCAAATTTCAGCCAACATTCGGCAAATTTCACTCAGATTTCAGTCCAATCTGGGGTGGAAGTTCAATTTTCACTACATCTGAATTTGTGTTCGTCGATTGACGGATTTTCCTAAACTTGTCTCTCTCCTGTTCGTTCACACATTTAATCATCAGATTTACTTTATCCAAACACAATTGTTCTGTTGTCTTACAGATTTATTATTAATCGTCAAGTTATCGAAATGTTCCTCAAAATTTACCCCCAAAAATTAGCTCAAAGTTCACCCCAAATTTACCTCAAACTCAGGTCAAATTTAGCTCAAAATAAACCATCAAATTTACCCCCAAGCTTACTTCAAAATATACCTCAACATTTTTCTCAAAATTTACCTCAACATTTATCTCGCAATTTACCTCAAACTTAGCCTCAAGTTTACCTCAAACGTACCCAAAAAATAGCTCAAACGTTACCTCAAAATTTATCGCAAATCTACCCCATAATTTACCTCAAGATTTACCCAAATTACCTCAACAATTGCCCAAACTTGGCTCACAGTTCAGCTCAAATTTACCTCAAAAATTCCCTCAAAATTTGACTCAAATTCAGCTCAAAATTTGCCTCAAATTCAGCTCAAAATTTACCTCAAATTTAGCTCAAAATGTACACTCAAATTTACCCCAAATTTTCCTCAAATTTAGCTCAAAAATTGACCTCAAATCCACCTCAAAATGTACCTCAAATTTAACTCCAAAATTACCTCAAAATTGAGCTCAAGGATTCCCCTCAATTTACCCCAAAGTTTACCTCAAAGTTTAGCCCAAATTTCCCTCAGATTTACCTCAAACTTCAGTTAAATATCGGATAAATTTTGGTCAAACGTCAGTCAAATATATGTCAAATTTCAGCCAACATTCGGCAAATTTCGCTCAGATTTCAGTCCAGTCCGGTGTTGAAGTTCAATTTTCACTACATCTGAATTTGTGTTCGTCGATTGACTGATTTTCCTAAACTTGTCTCTCTCCTGTTCGTTCACACATTTAATCGTCAGATTTACTTTATCCAAACACAATAGTTCCGTGTTTTACAGATTTATTATTAATAGTCAAGTTATCTAAATGTTCCTCAAAATTTACCCCCAAACATTAGCTCAAAGTTCACCCCAAATTTACCTCAAACACGGGTCAAATTTAGCTCAAAATAAACCATCAAATTTACCCCAAACTTACTTCAAAATATACCTCAACATTTTTCTCAAAATTTACCTCAACATTTATCTCGCAATTTACCTCAAACTTTGCCTCACGTTTACCTCAAACGTACCCAAAAAATAGCTCAAACGTTACCTCAAAATTTATCGCAAATCTACCCCATAATTTACCTCAAGATTTACCCAAATTACCCCAATAATTGCCCAAAACTTGGCTCACAGTTCAGCTCAAGTTTACCTCAAATATTACCTCAAAATTTGCCTCAAATTCAGCTCAAAATGTGCCTCAAATTCAGCTCAAAATGTACCTCAAATTTAGCTCAAAATGTACACTCAAATTTACCCCAAATTTTCCTCAAAGTTAGCTCAAAAATGACCTCAAATCCACCTTAAAACGTACCTCAAATTTAACTCAAAATTACCTCAAAATTGAGCTCAAGGATTCCCCTCAAATTTACCCCAAAATTTACCTCAAAGTTAGCCCAAAGTTCCCTCAGATTTACCTCAAACTTCAGTTAAATATCGGATAAATTTTGGTCAAACGTCAGTCAAATATATGTCAAATTTCAGCCAACATTCGGCAAATTTCGCTCAGATTTTAGTCCAGTCCGGGGTTGAAGTTCAATTTTCACTACATCTGAATTTGTGTTCGCGATTGACTGATTTTCCTAAACTTGTCTCTCTCCTGTTCGTTCACACATTTAATCGTCAGATTTACTTTATCCAAACACAATAGTTCCGTGTTTTACAGATTTATTATTAATCGTCAAGTGATCTAAATGTTCCTCAAAATTTACCGCCAAAAATTAGCTCAAGGTTCACCCCAAATTTACCTCAAACTCGGGTCAAATTTAGCTCAAAATAAACCATCAAATTTACCCCAAACTTACTTCAAAATATACCTCAACATTTTTGTCAAAATTTACCTCAGCATTTATCTCGCAATTTACCTCAAACTTTGCCTCACGTTTACCTCAAACGTGACCCAAAAAATAGCTCAAACGTTACCTCAAAATTTATCGCAAATCTACCCCACAATTTACCTCAAGATTTACCCAAATTACCTCAAAAATTGCCCAAAACATGGCTCACAGTTCAGCTCAAATTTACCTCAAAAATTACCTCAGAATTTGCCTCAAATTCAGCTCAAAATGTACCTCAAATTTAGCTCAAAATGTACACTCAAATTTACCCCAAATTTTCCTCAAATTTAGCTCAAAAATGACCTCAAATTTACCTCAAAATGTACCTCAAATTTAACTCAAAATTACCTCAAAATTGAGCTCAAGGATTCCCCTCAAATTTACCACAAAATTTATCTCACAATTTACCTCAAATTTACCCCAAATTTCCCTCAGATTTACCTCAAACTTCAGTTAAATATCGGATACATTTTGGTCAAACGTCAGTCAAATATATGTCAAATTTCAGCCAACAATTCGGCAAATTTCACTCAGATTTCAGTCCAGTCTGGGGTGGAAGTTCAATTTTCACTACATCTGAATTTGTGTTCGTTGATTGACGGATTTTCCTAAACTTGTCTCTCTCCTGTTCGTTCACACATTTAATCATCAGATTTACTTTATCCAAACACAATTGTTCTGTTGTCTTACAGATTTATTATTAATCGTCAAGTTATCTAAATGTTCCTCAAAAATTTACCCCCAAAAATTAGCTCAAAGGTCACCCCAAATTTACCTCAAACTCAGGTCAAATTTAGCTCAAAATAAACCATCATATTTACCCCAAGCTTACTTCAAAATATACCTCAACATTTTTCTCAAAATTTACCTCAACATTTATCTCGCAATTTACCTCAAACTTAGCCTCAAGTTTACCTCAAACGTACCCAAAAAATAGCTCAAACGTTATCTCAAAATTTATCGCAAATCTACCCCATAATTTACCTCAGGATTTACCCAAATTACCTCAAAAATTGCCCCCAAATTGGCTCACAGTTCAACTCAAATTTACCTCAAAACTTACCTCAGAATTTGCCTCAAATTCAGCTCAAAATGTGCCTCAAATTCAGCTCAAAATTTACCTCAAATTTAGCTCAAAATGTACACTCAAATTTACCCCAAATTTTCCTCAAATTTAGCTCACAAGTGACCTCAAATTTAACTCAAAATTACCTCAAAATTGAGCTCAAGGATTCCCCTCAAATTTACCCCAAAATTTACCTCAATGTTAGCCCAAATCTCCCTCAGATTTACCTCAAACTTCAGTTAAATATCGGATAAATTTTGGTCAAACGTCAGTCAAATATATGTCAAATTTCAGCCAACATTCGGCAAATTTCGCTCAGGTTTCAGTCCAGTCCGGGGTTGAAGTTCAATTTTCACTACATCTGAATTTGTGTTCGTCGATTGACTGATTTTCCTAAACTTGTCTCTCTCCTGTTCGTTCACACATTTAATCGTCAGATTTACTTTATCCAAACACAATAGTTCCGTGTTTTACAGATTTATTATTAATAGTCAAGTTATCTAAATGTTCCTCAAAATTTACCCCCAAACATTAGCTCAAAGTTCACCCCAAATTTACCTCAAACACGGGTCAAACTTAGCTCAAAATAAACCATTAAATTTACCCCAAACTTACTTCAAAATATACCTCAACATTTTTCTCAAAATTTACCTCAACATTTATCTCGCAATTTACCTCAAACTTTGCCTCAAGTTTACCTCAAACGTACCCAAAAAATAGCTCAAACGTTACCTCAAAATTTATCGCAAATCTACCCCATAATTTACCTCAAGATTTACCCAAATTACCCCAAAAATTGCCCAAAACTTGGCTCACAGTTCAGCTCAAGTTTACCTCAAAAATTACCTCAACATTTGCCTCAAATTCAGCTCAGAATTTGCCTCAAATTCAGCTCAAAATGTACCTCAAATTTAGCTCAAAATGTACACTCAAATTTACCCCAAATTTTCCTCAAATTTAGCTCAAAAATGACCTCAAATCCACCTTAAAATGTACCTCAAATTTAACTCAAAATTACCTCAAAATTGAGCTCAAGGATTCCCCTCAAATTTACCCCGAAATTTACCTCAAAGTTAGCCCAAATTTCCCTCAGATTTACCTCAAACACCAGTTAAATATCGGATAAATTTTGGTCAAACGTCAGTCAAATATATGTCAAATTTCAGCCAACATTCGGCAAATTTCGCTCAGATTTCAGTCCAGTCCGGGGTTGAAGTTCAATTTTCACTACATCTGAATTTGTGTTCGCGATTGACTGATTTTCCTAAACTTGTCTCTCTCCTGTTCGTTCACACATTTAATCGTCAGATTTACTTTATCCAAACACAATAGTTCCGTGTTTTACAGATTTATTATTAATAGTCAAGTGATCTAAATGTTCCTCAAATTTTACCGCCAAAAATTAGCTCAAAGTTCACCCCAAATTTACCTCAAACTCGGGTCAAATTTAGCTCAAAATAAACCATCAAATTTACCCCAAACTTACTTCAAAATATACCTCAACATTTTTCTCAAAATTTACCTCAGCATTTATCTCGCAATTTACCTCAAACTTTGCCTCACGTTTACCTCAAACGTTACCCAAAAAATAGCTCAAACGTTACCTCAAAATTTATCGCAAATCTACCCCACAATTTACCTCAAGATTTACGCAAATTACCTCAAAAATTGCCCAAAACTTGGCTCACAGTTCAGCTCAAATTTACCTCAAAAATTACCTCAGAATTTGCCTCAAATTCAGCTCAAAATGTACCTCAAATTTAACTCAAAATTACCTCAAAATTGAGCTCAAGGATTCCCCTCAAATTTACCCCAAAATTTATCTCACAATTTACCTCAAATTTACCCCAAATTTCCCTCAGATTTACCTCAAACTTCAGTTAAATATCGGATACATTTTGGTCAAACATCAGTCAAATTTCAGCCAACATTCGGCAAATTTCACTCAGATTTCAGTCCAGTCTGGGGTGGAAGTTCAATTTTCACTACATCTGAATTTGTGTTCGTCGAATGACGGATTTTCCTAAACTTGTCTCTCTCCTGTTCGTTCACACATTTAATCATCAGATTTACTTTATCCAAACACAATTGTTCTGTTGTCTTACAGATTTATTATTAATAGTCAAGTTATCTAAATGTTCCTCAAAATTTACCCCCAAAAATTAGCTCAAAGTTCACCCCAAATTTACCTCAAACTCAGGTCAAATTTAGCTCAAAATAAACCATCAAATTTACCCCAAACTTACTTCAAAATATACCTCAACATTTTTCTCAAAATTTACCTCAGCATTTATCTCGCAATTTACCTCAAACTTTGCCTCACGTTTACCTCAAACGTTACCCAAAAAATAGCTCAAACGTTACCTCAAAATCTATCGCAAATCTACCCCACAATTTACCTCAAGATTTACCCAAATTACCTCAACAATTGCCCAAAACTTGGCTCACAGTTCAGCTCAAATTTACCTCAAAAATTACCTCAGAATTTGCCTCAAATTTAGCTCAAAAATGACCTCAAATTTACCTCAAAATGTACCTCAAATTTAACTCAAAATTACCTCAAAATTGAGCTCAAGGATTCCCCTCAAATTTACCCCAAAATTTATCTCACAATTTACCTCAAATTTATCCCAAATTTCCCTCAGATTTACCTCAAACTTCAGTTAAATATCGGATAAATTTTGGTCAAACGTCAGTCAAATATATGTCAAATTTCAGCCAACATTCGGCAAATTTCACTCAGATTTCAGTCCAGTCTTGGGTGGAAGTTCAATTTTCACTACATCTGAATTTGTGTTCGTCGATTGACTGATTTTCCTAAACCTGTCTCTCTCCTGTTCGTTCACACATTTAATCATCAGATTTACTTTATCCAAACACAATTGTTCTGTTGTCTTACAGATTTATTGTTAATCGTCAAGTTATCTAAATGTTCCTCAAAATTTACCCCCAAAAATTAGCTCAAAGTTCACCCCAAATTTACCTCAAACTCAGGTCAAATTTAGCTCAAAATAAACCATCAAATTTACCCCAAGCTTACTTCAAAGTATACCTCAACATTTTTCTCAAAATTTACCTCAACATTTATCTCGCAATTTACCTCAAACTTAGCCTCAAGTTTACCTCAAACGTACCCAAAAAATAGCTCAAACGTTATCTCAAAATTTATCGCAAATCTACCCCATAATTTACCTCAAGATTTACCCAAATTACCTCAAAAATTGCCCAAAACTTGGCTCACAGTTCAGCTCAAATTTACCTCAAAAATTACCTCAGAATTTGCCTCAAATTCAGCTCAAAATGTACCTCAAATTCAGCTCAAAATTTACCTCAAATTTAGCTCAAAATGTACACTCAAATTTACCCCAAATTTTCCTCAAATTTAGCTCAAAAATGACCTCAAATCCACCTCAAAATGTACCTCAAATTTAACTCAAAATTACCTCAAAATTGAGCTCAAGGATTCCCCTCAAATTTACCCCAAAATTTACCTCAAAGTTAGCCCTAATTTCCCTCAGATTTACCTCAAACACCAGTTAAATATCGGATAAATTTTGGTCAAACGTCAGTCAAATATATGTCAAATTTCAGCCAACATTCGGCAAATTTCGCTCAGATTTCAGTCCAGTCCGGTGTTGAAGTTCAATTTTCACTACATCTGAATTTGTGTTCGTCGATTGACTGATTTTCCTAAACTTGTCTCTCTCCTGTTCGTTCACACATTTAATCGTCAGATTTACTTCATCCAAACACAATAGTTCCGTGTTTTACAGATTTATTATTAATAGTCAAGTTATCTAAATGTTCCTCAAAATTTACCCCCAAAAATTAGCTCAAAGTTCACCCCAAATTTACCTCAAACTCGGGTCAAATTTAGCTCAAAATAAACCATCAAATTTACCCCAAACTTACTTCAAAATATACCTCAACATTTTTCTCAAAATTTACCTCAACATTTATCTCGCAATTTACCTCAAACGTTGCCTCACGTTTACCTCAAATGTACCCAAAAAATAGCTCAAACGTTACCTCAAAATTTATCGCAAATCTACCCCATAATTTACCTCAAGATTTACCCAAATTACCTCAAAAGTTGCCCAAAACTTGGCTCACAGTTCAGCTCAAGTTTACCTCAAAAGTTACCTCAAAATGTGCCTCAAATTCAGCTCAAAATTTACCTCAAATTTAACTCAAAATATACACTCAAATTTACCTCAAATTTAGCTCAAAAATGACCTCAAATTTACCTCAAAATTACCTCAAAATTGAGCTCAAGGATTCCCCTCAAATTTAACCCAAAATTTACCTCAAAGTTAACCCAAATTTCCCTCAGATTTACCTCAAACTTCAGTTAAATATCGGATACATTTTGGTCAAACGTCAGTCAAATATATGTCAAATTTCAGCCAACATTCGGCAAATTTCGCTCAGATTTCAGTCCAGTCCGGGGTTGAAGTTCAATTTTCACTGCATCTGAATTTGTGTTCGTCGATTGACGAATTTATCCAAACACAATTGTTCTGTTGTTTTACAGATTTATTATTAATAGTCAAGTTATCTAAACTTGTGTGTAATATATCAGCGGATATTCTCTGGACTAATATCAGATTTATCTGAAGTTGTGCTTCTCCTGTCCATTAACACATTTAACAATCAGATCTAACTGTGTGTTTGTCCTGGCGATTAGCCGATTCGATGTTAATATTTAATTTATCTCAATTAGTGCTTGTCCCGTCACTTAACATGTTTTGCATTAATATTCACGTTATCTGTTCAGACGAATGAGGGGGGATCTCATAGAGACTTATAAAATTCTAACAGGACGAGACAGGGTCGATGCAGGGAGGATGTTCCCGATGGTGGGGGAGTCCAGAACCAGGGGTCATAGTCTGAGGATTCGGGGTAGATTCGTGAAGAGAGTATGTGCGGGGTGCGTGGGGTCCTTGATTCTGCTGGCTCATTTTCCCCTTGGCAATGGGAAGTGTAGATGGAGTCGATGGATGGGAGGTTGGTTTTGTGTGATGGACTGGGCTACATTCACAAGCCTTTGTAGTTCCTTGTGGTCTTGGACAGAGCAGGAGTCATACCAAGCTGTGATACAACCAGAAAGAATGTTTTCTGTGGTGCATCTGGAGACGTTGGTGAGAGTCGTAGTGGACATGCCAATTTCCTTAGCCTCCTGAGAAAGTAGAGGCGTTGGTGGGCTGGAGTGGGAATGGAGGGATACAAAAGAATGGTCCAGTTTGGACCAGGGAGCGGCGCGGGCTTGGAGGGCCGAAGGGCCTGTTCCTGTGCTGTATTGTTCTTTGTTTTTAACTATAGCGTCGCCATGGGGGGAACCAAGACAGGTCTTTGGTGATGTGGACACCTAAAAACCTGAAGCTCTCGACCTTTACTATTCATCCCCGTTGATGTAGACAGGGACATGTCCTCCACTACGCTTCCTGAAGTCGATGACAATCTCCTTCGTTGTGTTGACGTTGAGGGAGAGATTATTGTCACTGTTCCAGTTCACCAGATTCTCTGTCTCTTTCCTGTACTCCGTCTCGTCAGTGTTTGAGATTAATTTGACAATGAATAGTGAATCAGTTTTGACGCAGTGGACAGGATTTTACTGCCGCACTCACCCCCAATATCGGAAAATCCCACCAAACGTCAACGATCCTGTGCATGCCCCCCCTCCCCCCCCCCCCCCCCCTACAATTCCCATGGCGGGTGGGACGGGAAAATTCCCCCAACTAAATCAGATAATATCACGATTCTAACTATTGATTATTAGTCCCAATCACGGGACAGTCTGAAGGAAATAATCCAAGCATTTTGTGATGGTCCTGAATTGGTAATTAATAATCGATGATCAACCTAAATAAAGAGCCCCTAATGAGTGAAAACCGACGTCAAATATGTTGGTCCAATGTGTGAAGAAACTCATTAAGTTAGCATCAATTCAGAGCTTTCAATATTAACAAATAATTCATTAATTGCTGAGAAAATTATTGGAGCGAATGATTAACTTTAATACAAGCAGTTCCAGCAACTAAAATTCTTTACTCTGTATGTAACCCCGTGCTGTACCTGTCCTGTGAGTGTTTGATAGGGGACAGTGTAGAGGGAGCTTTACTCTGTATCTAACCCCGTGCTGTACCTGTCCTGGGAGTGTTTGATAGGGGACAGTGTAGAGGGAGCTTTGCTCTGTATCTAACCCCGTGCTGTACCTGTCCTGGGAGTGTTTGATAGGGGACAGTGTAGAGGGAGCTTTGCTCTGTATCTAACCCCGTGCTGTACCTGTCCTGGGAGTGTTTGATGGGGGACAGTGTGCTGCCTGACTCACTCACTGCTTTACCCTGTCCGTGTTTCCAGAAGCTCCTCGCTGGCTGTGATGTCTGGAAAGTGGTTTGGATCGGTTCCAGTGAAGGCTCTGAATGGGGTACACGGAATTGGCACGGTCGGCATGGTCTCCCTCATGAGCACAAGTGAGTGTTGATGTTTATCTTTGCTTCAGAGTTGGCCATCCAGCCTGTAGGCCTCACCCAGCCTTGCACCAAGTTGGGAGAGGTCGGGGTTGGCCAACATTTGGGGGGTGTTTGGGGGCGGGCAAGACCAATCGATATCACAACCTGAGTCTGGCCGATGGGGGATCATGAAACTGTGTCTGAAGAATAAAGAAATGCTGCTCTTAAGATTTAGCTGTTTGGTGACAAAATGGTGACCGTGAACATGTCCAAAATGGCCACAGTGAACATGTCCAAAATGGCCACCGTGGACATGTCCAAAATGGCCACTGTGAACAAGTCCAAAACGGCTGCTGTGAGCATGTTCAAATGGCTGCCATAAACATGTCCAAAATGGCTGACATGTCTCTGTTCTGTTTTACGGACATTCTGAGGAATATTATTAATCGGTCTAATAATTCGTTCGTCTTACACAATCGCTGATGCCAATATTAACTCATCTCAGTCCTGTCTCAGCCCAGTTTCCCCATATCTATTCCCCAGTTAGCCATTGCCCTTGACGGGACTGGAAATATTCAGAGATGATATTGGGTGGAGGTGATATAAAATATCATAAAATATTGAACATAAAATACTGCGTGTCCTTGATAGGTATGTCCCTGCCAGGCAGAGAGGAAATGGCCGAGTGAGGGAACCATGGTTCACAAAAGAGTTGGAATGTCTTGTCAAGAGGAAGAAGGAAGCATATGTAAGGTTGAGAAAACAAGGTTCAGTTGGCTCGATGGAGGGTTACAAGTTAGCAAGAAATGAGCTGAAAAAGGGGCTTAAGAGAGCTAGGAGGGGGCGGGTCAGATCAAGGAAAACCCCAAGGCTTTTTACTCTTATGTGAGGAATAAAAGAATGACCAGGGTGAGGTTGGGGCCGATCAAGGACGGCAGGGGGAATTTGTGCATGGAGTCAGAAGAGATAGGAGAGGTGATGAATGAATACTTTTCTTCGGTGTTCACCAAGGAGAGGGGCCATGTTTTTGAGGAAGAGAGGGTGTCACAGGCTGATAGGCTGGAGGAAGTAGATGTTCGGAGGGAAGATGTACTAGCAATTTTGAATAAACTGAAAGTTGATAAGTCCCCTGGGCCTGATGAAATATATCCTAGGAGTCTTTGGGAGGCAAGGGATGAGATAGCAGAGCCTTTGGCATTGATCTTTGCGTCCTCACTGTCCACGGGTGTGGTGCCAGAGGACTGGAGAGTGGCGAATGTGGTTCCTCTGTTTAAGAAAGGGAATAGAAATGACTCTGGTAATTATAGGCCGGTTAGTCTTGCTTCGGTGGTTGGTAAGTTGATGGAAAAGGTCCTCAGGGATAGGATTTACGACCATTTAGAAAGATGCAGCTTAATCCGGGATGGTCAGCACGGATTTGTGAAGGGCAAGTCTTGCCTCACAAATTTGATAGAATTTTTTGAGGAGGTAACTAAGTATGTAGATGAAGGTAGTGCAGTTGATGTCATATACATGGATTTTAGTAAGGCGTTTGATAAAGTCCCCCATGGTCGGCTTATGAAGAAAGTAAGGATGTGTGGGATAGAGGGAAGTTTGGCCGATTGGATAGGTAACTGGCTATCTAACAGAATAAGAAGTCTCACAACACCAGGTTAAAGTCCAACAGGTTTATTTGGTAGCAAATACCATAAGCTTTCGGAGCGCTGCCCCTTCGTCAGATGGAGTGGTTATCAGTTCAGATAACCACTCCATCTGACGAAGGGGCAGCGCTCCGAAAGCTTATGGTATTTGCTACCAAATAAACCTGTTGGACTTTAACCTGGTGTTGTGAGACTTCTTACTGTGCTTGCCCCAGTCCAACGCCGGCATCTCCACATCATATCTAACAGAAGACAGAGGGTGGTGGTGGATGGAAAATTTCCGGACTGGAAACCGGTTACCAGCGGAGTGCCACAGGGATCAGTGCTTGGTCCTCTGCTATTTGTCATTTTTATAAATGACTTGGAGGAGGGGGCTGAAGGATGGATCAGTAAATTTGCTGATGACACCAAGATTGGTGGAGTAGTGGATGAGGTGGAGGGCTGTTGTAGGCTGCAAAGAGATATAGATAGGATGCAGAGCTGGGCCGAAAAATGGCAAATGGAGTTTAACCCTGACAAATGCGAGGTGATTCATTTTGGTAGGACAAATTGAAATGTGGATTACAGGGTCAAAGGTAGGGTTCTGAAGAATGTGGAGGAACAGAGAGATCTTGGGGTTCATATCCATAGATCTCTGAAGGTTGCCACTCAAGTGGATAGAGCCGTGAGGAAGGCCTATAGTGTGTTGGCGTTCATTAACAGGGGGTTGGAGTTTAAGAGCCGTGGGGTTATGCTGCAACTGTACAGGACCTTGGTGAGACCACATTTGGAATATTGTGTGCAGTTCTGGTCACCTCACTATAAGAAGGATGTGGAGACACTGGAAAGAGTGCAAAGGAGATTTACCAGGATGCTGCCTGGTTTGGAGGGTAGGTCTTTTGAGGAAAGGTTGAGGGAACTTGGGCTTTTCTCTTTGGAGCGGAGGAGGTTGAGAGGAGACTCAATAGAGGTTTATAAAATGATGAGGGGGATAGATAGAGTGAACGTTCAAAGACTATTTCCTTGGGTGAATGGAGTGGTAACTAGGGGGCATAACTATTGGGTTCATGGTGGGAGATATAGGAAGGATGTCCGAGGTAGGTTTTTTACTCAGAGAGTGGTTGGGGTGTGGAATGGACTGCCTGCAGGGATAGTGGAGTCCGAAACTTTAGGAACATTTAAGAAGCTATTGGATAGGCACATGGAGTACTTCGGGATGATAGGGAGGAAATAGCTTGATCTGGGTTTCAGACAAAGCTCGGCACAACAACGTGGGCCGAAGGGCCTGTTCTGTGCTGTACTGTTCTCTGTTCTATGATGGTATTATCGCCAGACTCTTAATCCAGAAACTCAGCTAATGTTCTGGGGGACCGAGTTCAAATCCCGCCACGGCAGGTGTTGGAATATGAATTCAATAAAAAATATCTGGAATTAAGAATCTATTACAAAGAACAAAGAACAATACAGCACAGGAACAGGCCCTTCGGCCCTCCAAGCCCGCGCCGCTCCCTGGTCCAAACTAGACCATTCTTTTGTCTCCCTCCATTCCCACTCCGTTCATATGGCTGTCTCGATAAGTCTTAAACGTTCCCAGTGTGTCCGCCTCCACCACCTTGCCTGGCAGCGCATTCCAGGCCCCCACCACCCTCTGTGTAAAATATGTTCTTCTGATATCTGTGTTAAACCTCCCCCTCTTCACCTTGAACCTTTGACCCCTCGTGAACATCACCACCGACCTGGGGAAAAGCTTCCCACCGTTCACCCTATCTATGCCTTTCATAATTTTATACACCTCTATTAAGTCTCCCCTCATCCTCCGTCTTTCCAGGGAGAACAACCCCAGTTTACCCAATTGTCGATTGTGGTTAGCACCGCTGCCTCACAGCACCAGGGACCCGGGTTCAATTCCAGCCTCTGGTCACTGTGTGTGCGGAGTCTGCACGTTCTCCCCATGTCTGCGTGGGTTTCCTCCGGGTGCTCCGGTTTCCTCCCACACTCCAATGATGTGCAGGTTAGGTTAATTGGCCATGCTAAATTGCCCCTTTTGTGTCAGGGGGATTAGCAGGGTAAATGCGAGGGGTTACGGGGATAGGGCCTGGGTGGGAAGTGGGTGAAGGCTCGATGGGCCAAATGGCCTCCTCCTGCACTGTAGGGATTCAATGATTGTGGGAAAAACCCATCACTAACCCACCTCACTGATGTCCTTTAGGGAAGGAAATCTGCCGTCCTTACCCAGTCTGGCCTACATGTGACTCCAGAGCCACAGCAATGTGGTTGACTCTCCAAGGGCAACTAGGAATGGGCAATAAATGCTGTCCAGCCGGTGACGCCCGTGTCCCACAAATGAATAAAAATATATTTATATCAGACACGTATGTTGATGGGTCAGTGTTGGGTAAGGATCTATCAGTGTAAGGCACTCCCATTCCCTCACCCCACTCTGCACGGTTTTGTCCAGGGATTACTCACCCCTTGGTGATACCTGACTTTAACATTCCACACTGGAATCATTGTAGCCTGATTCCCATCCCAACGTACGGATTAGAGTCAGGAGGAGGCCACTCTGCCCCTCGAGCCCTGCTCCCCCGTTCCATAAGATCACGGCTGATCTGATTGTAACCTCAAACCCCCACATTCCCGCCTCACCGTCCCCCCCCCGATAACCTTTCACCTCCCATCCCTCGCTAATCCAGAATCCAGAACCCCCACACCTACCGCCTTCTGGGAACGAGAGTTCCAGAGACTCAGCACGCTCGGAGAGAAAGAAATTCTTCCCTCTTCAATCCCCCCCACCCCTCCCTCATTTTGACACGGCCGTTATTCTCCCCATTTGTTTGGTGTGTTTTTTTGGGGGGAGAATCTGGAATTCAGCCTTGCCGTTCCCGACCGTATTGTTAATGAGTGAACAGCAGACAGTGTTTGGGACGTTGGTGTCTGCTCAGGTTCCATGTTCTGAACACACGCAGACGCTCTCTCACACACACACACACTCACACACACACTGTCCCAGCTCTGTCTCTCTCCTCTCTCTCGTTTGCATCTCTCGCTGGGTGCGGTCCTGTGGATGTTCTGAGCTGGGCCCTGCTATGGACAGCCTATTGTTCCTCACTCTGTCATATTTTTTCTAACACAACTTCCTCCTCTTATTTATAAACTTGCAGAAATTGCCACCTCTCCCCGGATAGAAGCAGAGAGACTAGGAGCAGGAGTCGGCCTCGGAGCCTGCTCCACCATTCAATATGATCATGGCTGTCCCTCTCTCTCCACACCACACTCCCGCTCTCTCCCCCACTCCTCTCTTTGGCACATTCAGAGTCGAGAAATCTATCCATTTCCTCCTTCAATATATATTCAGTGATTTGACCTCCACTGCGTTCTGTGGTAGAGAATTCCACAGGTTCACCACCCTCTGAGTGAAGAAATTTCTCCTCATCTGTGTCCCTAATGGTCTCCCCTGTATCCTGAGACTGTGACCCCTTGTTCCAGACTCTTCCCCACCCGCCGGAGGAAACGACATCCCTGTATCCAGTCTGCCCAGCCCTGTCAGAATTTCATACCTTTCAATCAGACCCTCACCCCCTCATTCTTCTAAACTCAATACAGGACCCAGTCGACCCAATCTCTCCTCGTACGACAATCCCACCATCCCAGGAATCAGCCTGGTGAACTTTGGCCGCACTCCCTCTGTGGCAAGTACATCCTTTCTTTGATAAGGAGACCAAAGCTGCGCACGATGCTCCAGGTGTGGTCTCCCCAAGGCCCTGTACAGCTGCAGACAGACATCCCCGCTCCTGTACTCAAGTCCTGTCGCAATGAAGGCCAACGTACCATTTGCCTTCTTGGCTGCTCGCTGTTTCCCAATCGATCGCCATGTGAATAACACTCTGCCATTCTGTTCCTCTGTCCGAAGTGGATAATTTCACACTGAATCCACGTTATACAGCAGCTGCCATGTATTTGCCCACTCACTCAACCTGTCTAAATCACCTTGAAAGTTTCTAACATCTGCTGGATAAACAAAAACAGATATTCCTCCATTTTCCCCCGCAGATCATCTGTCTTTTGATTTGATTTGATTTATTATTGTCACATGTATTGAGACACAATGAAAAGAATTGTGTCTTGCAGTTTATACAGACAAAGCATACCATTCATAGAGAAGGAAAGGAGAGAGTGCAGAATATAGTGTTACAGTCACAGCTAGGGTGTAAGAGAAAGATGAACTTAATATAAGGTTGGTCCATTCAAAAGTCTGATGGCAGCAGGGAAGAAGCTGTTCTTGAGTTGGTCGGTACGTGTCATCAAAGTTTTGTATCTTTTTCCCGATGGGAGAAGGTGGAAGAGGGAATGTCCGGCGTGTGTGGGGTACTTGATTATGCTGGCTGCTTTCCCGAGGCAGTAGGAAGTGTAGACAGGGCCAATGGATGGGAGGCTGGTTTGCGTGATGGATTGGACTACATTCACGACCTTTTGTAGTTTCTTGCAGTCTTGGTCAGAGCAGGAACCAGACCAAGCTGTGATACAACCAGAAAGAATGCTTTCTATGGTGCACCTGTAAAAGTTAGGAAATCATAGAAACCCTACAATGCAGAAACAGGCCATTCGGCCCATCAAGTCTGCACCGACCACAATCCCACCCAGGCCCTACTCCTATATCCCTACACGTTTACCCGCTAATCCCTCTAACCTACGCATCTCAGGACAGTAAGGGGCAATTTTAGCATGGACAATCAACCTGACCCGCACATCTTGGTGAGAGTTGTCGCGGACAGGCCAAATTTCCTTCGTCTTGTTGGTGGGGTTTTCTTAACTATAGTGTTGGTGATCTGGACACTTAAAAATTTGAAGCTGTCGCCCATTTCTACTTTGTCCCCATTGATGTAGACGGGGCGTGTTCCCCACTACTCTTCCTGATGTCGATGACAATCTCCTTCGTTTTGTTGAATTGAGGGAGAGATTATTATCCGAACTGATTCATTGAGCATTACTGTATTATCAGCTTAGCTACTCATTAACTTGTTATTAATCCACACATCTCATCATTTATTGATTTCACTTATTGATTAATTATTGAGATATATTTTCCTGAATATGTTTTGTAATTCATCTCTCGTCGCTGTCGCTGGATTATTTCATGACAATTTATATCCATATTTGGCACGGTGGTTAGGACTGCTGTCGCACAGCGCCAGGGACCCGGGTTCGATTCCTGGCTCGGGTCACAGTCTGTGTGGAGTTTGCACGTTCTCCCCGTGTCTGCAGGGGTTTCCTCCGGCTGCTCCGGTTTCCTCCCACAGTCCAAAGATGTGTAGATTTGGTGGATTGGCCATGATAAATTACCCCTTCATGTCCATCTGTTTCATTACTGAATGACTCTGGATTGGGGAACGAGAGCTGCAAGGCCCCGCCCCCTCATTCCCATGCCCCGCCCCTCATTCCCAGGCCCCACCCCCTCATTCACAGGCCCGCCCCCTCATCCCCAGGCCCCGCCCCCTCATTCCCAGGCCCCGCCCCCTCGCCACCAGGCCTGCCCCCTCACCCCCAGGCCCCGCCCCCTCACCCCAGACGCGCCCCGTCACCCCCAAGCCAGCCCCCTCACCCCAGGCCCCGCCCTTCACCAACAGGCCCCACCCCCGCATTCCCAGGCCCCGCCCCCTCATTCCCAGGCCCCGCCGCCTCATTCCCAGGCCCCCCCACATTCCCAAGCCCCGCCCCCTCATCCCCAGACCCCGCCCCCTCACCCCGAGACCCCGCCCCCTCACCCCCAGGTCCTGCCTCTCACTCCCAGGCCATGCCCCCTCACCCCCAGTCCCCGCCCCCTCACCCCCAGGCCCTGCCCCCTCCTCCCCAGGCCCGCCCCTCCTCCCCAGGCCCCGCCCCTCCACCCCAGGCCCCGCCCCTCCCCCAGGCCCCGCCCCCTCCTCCCCAAGCCCCGCTCCCTTCTCCCCATGCCCCTCCCCCTGCTCCCCAGGCCCTGCCCCCCTCCTCAAATTATATCATAATTTATCTCAAAATTTACCTCAAATTTTGCCTCAAAATTTAGGTCAAAGGTTACCCCAGATTTGACTCAAAGCTCACGTCAAATTTAGCTCAAAATATACCCTATAATTTACCCCAAGCTTTCTGCAAAATTTTTCTCAATATTTACCTCAACATTTATCTCACTATTTACCTCAGAATTTACCTCAGAATTTGACTCTAATTTACCTCAAAATTTGCCTCAAGTTTACCACAAAATTTACCCAAAATTGACCTCAAAATGTACCCCATAATTTACCTCAAGTTTTACCCAAATTTACCTTAAAAATTACCCAAAACGTGGCTCACAGTTTAGCTCAAATTTACATCAAAAATTACCTCAAAATGTAGGTCAAATTTAGCTAAAAACCCACCTCAAATTTACCTCAAAATTTACACTCATTTACCCCAAATTTTCCTCAAATATAGCTCACGATTTACCCTTAAATTTACCCCATAATTTACTTCAATTTACCCCAAATTTCCCTCGGATTTACCTCAAACCTCAGTTAAATATCGGGCAAATTTTGGTCAAACGTCCGTCAAATATATGTCAAATTTCAGGCCAACATTTGGCAAATTTTGCTCAAGTTTCACTCAGATTTCGATCGGGTCTGGGGTGGAAGTTCAATTTTCACTCCATTTGAATTTATGTATATCGATTGACTGATTTTCCTAAACTTGTCTCTCTCCAGTTCGTTCACACATTTAATCATCAGATTTACTTTATCCAAACACAATTGTTCCGTGTTCAACAGATTTATTATTAATAGTCAAGTTATCTAAACTAGTGTGTAATATATCAGCGGATATTCTCTGGACTAATATCAGATTTATCTGAAGTTGTGCTTCTCCTGTCCATTAACACATTTAACAATCAGATCTAACTGTGTGTTTGTCCTGGCGATTAGCCGATTCGATGTTAATATTTAATTTATCTCAATTAGTGCTTGTCCCGTCACTTAACATGTTTTGCATTAATATTCACGTTATCTGTTCAGATGAATGAGGGGGGATCTCATAGAGACTTATAAAATTCTAACAGGACTAGACAGGGTCGATGCAGGGAGGATATTCCCGATGGTGGGGGAGTCCAGAACCAGGGGTCATAGTCTGAGGATTCGGGGTAGATTCGTGAAGAGAGTATGTGCGGGGTGCGTGGGGTCCTTGATTCTGCTGGCTGCTTTTCCCCGAGGCAACGGGAAGTGTGGACGCAGTCGATGGATGGGAGGTTGGTTTTGTGTGATGGACTGGGCTACATTCACAAGCCTTTGTAGTTCCTTGTGGTCTTGGACAGAGCAGGAGTCATACCAAGCTGTGATACAACCAGAAAGAATGTTTTCTGTGGTGCATCTGGAGACGTTGGTGAGAGTCGTAGTGGACATGCCAATTTCCTTAGCCTCCTGAGAAAGTAGAGGCGTTGGTGGGCTGGAGTGGGAATGGAGGGATACAAAAGAATGGTCCAGTTTGGACCAGGGAGCGGCGCGGGCTTGGAGGGCCGAAGGGCCTGTTCCTGTGCTGTATTGTTCTTTGTTTTTAACTATAGCGTCGCCATGGGGGGAACCAAGACAGGTCTTTGGTGATGTGGACACCTAAAAACCTGAAGCTCTCGACCTTTACTATTCATCCCCGTTGATGTAGACAGGGACATGTCCTCCACTACGCTTCCTGAAGTCGATGACAATCTCCTTCGTTGTGTTGACGTTGAGGGAGAGATTATTGTCACTGTTCCAGTTCACCAGATTCTCTGTCTCTTTCCTGTACTCCGTCTCGTCAGTGTTTGAGATTAATTTGACAATGAATAGTGAATCAGTTTTGACACAGTGGACAGGATTTTACTGCCGCACTCACCCCCAATATCGGAAAATCCCACCAAACGTCAACGATCCTGTGCATGCCCCCCCTCCCCCCCGCCAAACCTACAATTCCCGTGGTGGGCGGGACGGGAAAATTCCCCCAACTAAATCAGATAATATCACGATTCTAACTATTGATTATTAGTCCCAATCACGGGACAGTCTGAAGGAAATAATCCAAGCATTTTGTGATGGTCCTGAATTGGTAATTAATAATCGATGATCAACCTAAATAAAGAGCCCCTAATGAGTGAAAACCGACGTCAAATATGTTGGTCCAATGTGTGAAGAAACTCATTAAGTTAGCATCAATTCAGAGCTTTCAATATTAACAAATAATTCATTAATTGCTGAGAAAATTATTGGAGCGAATGATTAACTTTAATACAAGCAGTTCCAGCAACTAAAATTCTTTACTCTGTATGTAACCCCGTGCTGTACCTGTCCTGGGAGTGTTTGATAGTCATGATGTGGAGATGCCGGCGTTGGACTGGGGTAAACACAGTAAGAAGTTTAACAACACCAGGTTAAAGTCCAACAGGTTTATTTGGTAGCAAAAGCCACACAAGCCTCGAAAGCTTGTGTGGCTTTTGCTACCAAATAAACCTGTTGGACTTTAACCTGGTGTTGTTAAACTTCTTACTGTGTTTGATAGGGACAGTGTAGAGGGAGCTTTACTCTGTATCTAACCCCGTGCTGTACCTGTCCTGGGTGTGTTTGATGGGGACAGTGTAGTGGGAGCTTTACTCTGTATCTAACCCCGTGGTGTACCTGTCCTGGGAGTGTTTGATGGGGACAGTGGAGAGGGAGCTTTACTCTGTATCTAACCCCGTGCTGTACTTGTCCTGGGAGTGTTTGATAGGGGACAGTGTAGAGGGAGCTTTATTCTGCATCTAACCCCGTGCTGTACCTGTCCTGGGAGTGTTTATAAGAACATAAGAAATAGGAGCAGGAGTAGGCCATCTGGCCCTTCGAGCCTGCCCCGCCATTCAACAGATCATGGCTGATCTGAGGCGAATCAGTTCCACTTACCCGCCTGCTCCCCATATCCCCTAATTCCCTTATCGATCAGAAAACTATCTACCCGTGATTTAAACATATTCAACGAGGAAGCCTCCACCACTTCAATGGGCAGAGAATTCCAGAGATTCACTACCCTCTGAGAGAAGAAGTTCCCCCTCAACTCTGTTCTGAACCGGCCCCCCCTTATTTTGGGGCTGTGCCCTCTAGTTCTGGTTTCCCTTCTAATTGGAAAGAATCTCTCCACCTCTACCCTATCCAGCCCCTTCATTATCTTATATGTCTCTATAAGATCACCCCTCATCCTTCTAAACTCCAACGAGTACAGACCCAATCTGTTCAATCTCTCCTCATAAGCTACACCCCTCATCTCCGGTATCAACCTGGTGAACCTTCTCTGCACTCCCTCCAAGGCCAATATATCCTTTCGCAAATAAGGGGACCAAAACTGCACACAGTACTCTAGTTGCGGCCTCACCAGTGCCTTGTACAGTTGCAGCAAGACCTCCCTGCTTTTATATTCTGTCCCCCTCGCGATAAAGGCCAACATTCCATTCGCCTTCTTGATCACCTGCTGCACCTGCAGACTGAGTTTTTGCGATTCGTGCACAAGGACCCCCAGGTCCCTCTGCACAGTCGCACGATGTAATTTTTCTCCATTTAAATAATATTCCAATTTACTATTATTTCTTCCAAAGTGGATAACCTCACATTTGCTAACGTTATATTCCATCTGCCAGATCCTCGCCCACTCGCTCAGCCTATCCAAATCTCTCTGCAGACTTTCCGCGTCCTCCACGCAATTCGCTTTCCCACTCACCTTCGTGTCATCAGCAAACTTGAATACCCTAGATTCAGTCCCCTCCTCCAGATCATCTATGTAAATGGTAAACAATTGAGGCCCCAGCACCGATCCCTGCGGCACGCCACTGGTCACCAACTGCCAACCAGAAAAGCACCCATTTATCCCAACTCTCTGCTTCCTGTTAGATAGCCAATCCCCAATCCACGCCAACACCTTACCCCGAGCTCCGTGTACCCCAATCTTCTGCAGCAACCTTTTGTGAGGCACCTTATCGAACGCCTTCTGGAAATCTAAAAACACCACGTCCACCGGTTCCCCTCTGTCAACCGCACTCGTGACATCTTCATAAAAGTCCAGTAGATTCGTCAAACACGACTTTCCTTTCATGAATCCATGCTGCGTCTGCTTGATCGAACCATTCTTATTCATTTCCTCTTTAATAATGGACTCTAGCATCTTCCCAACTACGGACGTTAAGCTAACCGGCCTGTAGTTACCCGCCTTTTGTCTACTTCCTTTTTTAAACAGCGGCGTAACAGTAGCTGTTTTCCAGTCAGCCGGCACTACCCCAGAGTCCAGCGAATTTTGATAAATTACTACTAACGTATCTGCTATTACCTCAGCCATTTCTTTCAGTACCCTGGGATGCATTAGATCCGGGCCCAGGGACTTGTCTACCTTCAGTCCTATTAGTCTACCAAGCACCACCTCCTTAGTAACAGTAATTGTATTAAGGACCTCCGCTCCCACCAACTCTTGATGGGGGACAGTGTAGAGGGAGCTTTACTCTGTAGCTAACCCTGTGGTGTACCTGTCCTGGGAGTGTTTGATGGGGGACAGTGTAGAGGGAGCTTTACTCTGTATCTATCCCCGTGGTGTACCTGTCCTGGGAGTGTTTGATGGGGGACAGTGTGCTGCCTGACTCACTCACTGCTTTACCCTGTCCGTGTTTCCAGAAGCTCCTCGCTGGCTGTGATGTCTGGAAAGTGGTTTGGATCGGTTCCAGTGAAGGCTCTGAATGGGGTACACGGAATTGGCACGGTCGGCATGGTCTCCCTCATGAGCACAAGTGAGTGTTGATGTTTATCTTTGCTTCAGAGTTGGCCATCCAGCCTGTAGGCCTCACCCAGCCTTGCACCAAGTTGGGAGAGGTCGGGGTTGGCCAACATTTGGGAGGTGTTTGGGGGTGGGCAAGACCAATCGATAGTCACAACCTGAGTCTGGCCGGTAGGGGAACGTGAAACTGTGCCCGAAGAATAAAGAAATGCTGCTCTTAAGATTTAGCTGTTTGGTGACAAAATAGTGACCGTGAACATGTCCAAAATGGCCACAGTGAACATGTCCAAAATGGCCACAGTGAACATGTCCAAAATGGCCACCGTGGACATGTCCAAAATGGCCACAGTGAACATGTCCAAAATGGCCACAGTGAACATGTCCAAAATGGCCACAGTGAACATGTCCAAAATGGCCACAGTGAACATGTCCAAAATGGCCACAGTGAACATGTCCAAAATGGCGACCGTGAACATGTCCAAAATGGCGACCGTGAACATGTCCAAAATGGCCACAGTGAACATGTCCAAAATGGCCACAGTGAACATGTCCAAAATGGCGACCGTGAACATGTGCAAAATGGCCACAGCGAACATGTCCAAAACGGCTACTGTGAACATGTCCAAAATGGCCACAGTGAACATGTCCAAAATGGCTGCTGTGAGCATGTTCAAATGGCTGCCATAAACATGTCCAAAATGGCTGACATGTCTCTGTTCTGTTTTACGGACATTCTGAGGAATATTATTAATCGGTCTAGTAATTCGTTCGTCTTACACAATCGCTGATGCCAATATTAACTCATCTCAGTCCTGTCTCAGCCCAGTTTCCCCATATCTATTCCCCAGTTAGCCATTGCCCTTGACGGGACTGGAAATATTCAGAGATGATATTGGGTGGAGGTGATATAAAATATCATAAAATATTGAACATAAAATACTGCGTGTCCTTGATAGGTATGTCCCTGCCAGGCAGAGAGGAAATGGCCGAGTGAGGGAACCATGGTTCACAAAAGAGTTGGAATGTCTTGTCAAGAGGAAGAAGGAAGCATACGTAAGGTTGAGAAAACAAGGTTCAGTTGGCTCGATGGAGGGTTACAAGTTAGCAAGAAATGAGCTGAAAAAGGGGCTTAAGAGAGCTAGGAGGGGGCATGAGAAGTCCTTGGCGGGTCGGATCAAGGAAAACCCCAAGGCTTTTTACTCTTATGTGAGGAATAAAAGAATGACCAGGGTGAGGTTGGGGCCGGTCAAGGACGGCAGTGGGAATTTGTGCATGGAGTCAGAAGAGATAGGAGAGGTGATGAATGAATACTTTTCTTCGGTGTTCACCAAGGAGAGGGGCCGTGTTTTTGAGGAAGAGAGGGTGTCACAGGCTGATAGGCTGGAGGAAATAGATGTTCGGAGGGAAGATGTACTAGCAATTTTGAATAAACTGAAAGTTGATAAGTCCCCTGGGCCTGATGAAATATATCCTCGGAGTCTTTGGGAGGCAAGGGATGAGATAGCAGAGCCTTTGGCATTGATCTTTGCGTCCTCACTGTCCACGGGGGTGGTGCCAGAGGACTGGAGAGTGGCGAATGTGGTTCCTCTGTTTAAGAAAGGGAATAGAAATGACCCTGGTAATTATAGGCCGGTTAGTCTTACTTCGGTGGTCGGTAAGTTGATGGAAAAGGTCCTCAGGGATAGGATTTACGACCATTTAGAAAGATGCAGCTTAATCCGGGATGGTCAGCACGGATTTGTGAAGGGCAAGTCTTGCCTCACAAATTTGATAGAATTTTTTGAGGAGGTAACTAAGTATGTAGATGAAGGTAGTGCAGTTGATGTCATATACATGGATTTTAGTAAGGCGTTTGATAAAGTCCCCCATGGTCGGCTTATGAAGAAAGTAAGGATGTGTGGGATAGAGGGAAGTTTGGCCGATTGGATAGGTAACTGGCTATCTAACAGAATGTGGAGATGCCGGCGTTGGTGTGGGGTAAGCACAGTAAGAAGTCTCACAACACCAGGTTAAAGTCCAACAGGTTTATTTGGTAGCAAATACCATAAGCTTTCGGAGCAATGCTCCGAAACTAACAGAAGACAGAGAGTGGTGGTGGGTGGAAAATTTTCGGACTGGAAACCGGTTACCAGCGGAGTGCCACAGGGATCAGTGCTTGGTCCTCTGCTATTTGTCATTTTTATAAATGACTTGGAGGAGGGGCTGAAGGGTGGATCACTAAATTTGCTGATGACACCAAGATTGTTTGAGTAGTGGATGAGGTGGAGGGCTGTTGTAGGCTGCAAAGAGACATAGATAGGATGCAAAGCTGGGCTGAAAAATGACAAATGGAGTTTAACCCTGACAAATGCGAGGTGATTCATTTTGGTAGGACAAATTGAAATGTGGATTACAGGGTCAAAGGTAGGGTTCTGAAGAATGTGGAGGAACAGAGAGATCTTGGGGTTCACATCCATAGATCTCTGAAGGTTGCCACTCAAGTGGATAGAGCTGTGAAGAAGGCCTATCGTGTGTTGGCGTTCATTAACAGGGGGTTTGAGTTTAAGAGCCGTGGGGTTATGCTGCAACTGTACAGGACCTTGGTGAGACCACATTTGGAATATTGTGTGCAGTTCTGGTCACCTCACTATAAGAAGGATGTGGAGACACTGGAAAGAGTGCAAAGGAGATTTACCAGGATGCTGCCTGGTTTGGAGGGTAGGTCTTTTGAGGAAAGGTTGAAGGAACTTGGGCTTTTCTCTTTGGAGCGGAGGAGGTTGAGAGGAGACTTGATAGAGGTTTAAAAGATGATGAGGGGGATAGATAGAGTGAACGTTCAAAGACTATTTATTGGGTGGATGGAGCTATTACAAGGGGGCATAACTATAGGGTTCATGGTGGGAGATATAGGAAGGATGTCCGAGGTAGGTTTTTTACTCAGAGAGTGGTTGGGGTGTGGAATGGACTGCCTGCAGTGATAGTGGAGTCAGAAACTTTAGGAACATTTAAGAAGCTATTGGATAGGCACATGGAGTACTTCGGGATGATAGGGAGGAAATAGCTTGATCTTGGTTTCAGACAAAGCTCGGCACAACAATGTGGGCCGAAGGGCCTGTTCTGTGCTCTACTGTTCTATGTTCTATGATGGCCTCCTGGTCTTATCGCTAGACTCTTAATCCGGAAACTCAGCTAATGTTCTGGGGGACCCGAGTTCAAATCCCGCCACGGCAGGTGTTGGAATATGAATTCAATAAAAAATATCTGGAATTAAGAATCTACTGATGAAAGCATTGTCGATTGTGGTTCGCACCGCTGCCTCACAGCACCAGGGACCCAGGTTCAATTCCAGCCTCTGGTCACTGTGTGTGCGGAGTCTGCACGTTCTCCCCTTGTCTGCGTGGGTTTCCTCCGGGTGCTCCGGTTTCCTCCCACACTCCAATGATGTGCAGGTTAGGTTGATCGGCCATGCTAAATGTCCCTTTAGTGTCAGGGGGATTAGCAGGGTAAATGCGAGGGGTTACGGGGATAGGGCCTGGGTGGGATTGTTGTGGGCGAAGGCTCGATGGGCCAAATGGCCACCTCCTGCACTGTAGGGATTCAATGATTGTGGGAAAAACCCATCACTAACCCACCTCACTGATGTCCTTTAGGGAAGGAAATCTACCGTCCTTACCCAGTCTGGCCTACATGTGACTCCAGAGCCACAGCAATGTGGTTGACTCTCCAAGGGCAACGAGGGATGGGCAATAAATGCTGTCCAGCCGGTGACGCCCGTGTCCCACAAATGAATAAAAATATATTTATATCAGACGCGTATGTTGATGGGTCAGTGTTGGGCACGGATCTATCAGTGTAAGGCACTCCCATTCCCTCACCCCTCTCTGCACGGTTTTGTCCAGGGATTACTCACCCCTTGGTGATACCTGACTTTAACATTCCACACCGGAATCATTGTAGCCCGATTCCCATCCCAACGTACGGATTAGAGTCAGGAGGAGGCCACTCTGCCCCTCGAGCCCTGCTCCCCCGTTCCATAAGGTCACGGCTGATCTGATTGTAACCTCAAACCCCCACATTCCCGCCTCACCGTCCCCCCCCCGATAACCTTTCACCTCCCATCCCTCGCTAATCCAGAATCCAGAACCCCCACACCTACCGCCTTCTGGGAACGAGAGTTCCAGAGACTCAGCACCCTTGGAGAGAAAGAAATTCTTCCCTCTTCAATCCCCCCCACCCCTCCCTCATTTTGACACGGCCATTATTCTCCCCATTTGTTTGGTGTGTTTTTTTGGGGGGAGAATCTGGAATTCAGCCTTGCCGTTCCCGACCGTATTGTTAATGAGTGAACAGCAGACAGTGTTTGGGACGTTGGTGTCTGCTCAGGTTCCATGTTCTGAACACACGCAGACGCTCTCTCTCTCACACACACACACACACACACAGACTGTCCCAGCTCTGTCTCTCTCCTCTCTCTAGTTTGCATCTCTCGCTGGGTGCGGTCCTGTGGATGTTCTGAGCTGGGCCCTGCTATGAACAGCCTATTGTTCCTCACTCTGTCATATTTTTTCTAACACAACTTCCTCCTCTTATTTATAAACTTGCAGAAATTGCCACCTCTCCCCGGATAGAAGCAGAGAGACTAGGAGCAGGAGTCGGCCTCGGAGCCTGCTCCACCATTCAATATGACCATGGCTGTCCCTCTCTCTCCACACCACACTCCCGCTCTCTCCCCCACTCCTCTCTTTGGCACATTCAGAGTCAAGAAATCTATCCATTTCCTCCTTCAATATATATTCAGTGATTTGACCTCCACTGCGTTCTGTGGTAGAGAATTCCACAGGTTCACCACCCTCTGAGCGAAGAAATTTCTCCTCATCTCTGTCCCTAATGGTCTCCCCTGTATCCTGAGACTGTGACCCCTTGTTCCAGACTCTTCCCCACCCACCGGAGGAAATGACATCCCTGTATCCAGTCTGCCCAGCTCTGTCAGAATTTTATACCTTTCAATCAGACCCCCACCCCCTCATTCTTCTAAACTCCAGTCAATACAAGACCCAGTCGACCCAATCTCTCCTCGTACGACAATCCCACCATCCCAGGAATCAGCCTGGTGAACTTTGGCCGCACTCCCTCTGTGGCAAGTATATCCTTTCTTTGATAAGGAGACCAAAGCTGCGCACGATGCTCCAGGTGTGGTCTCCCCAAGGCCCTGTACAGCTGCAGACAGACATCCCCGCTCCTGTCGCATGTCCTCTCGCAATGAAGGCCAACGTACCATTTGCCTTCCTAGCTGCGTGCTATTTCCCAATCGATCGCCTCTGTGAATAACACTCTGCCATTCTGTTCCTCTGTCCGAAGTGGATAATTTCACATTGAATCCACGTTATACAGCAGCTGCCATGTATTTGCCCACTCACTCAAACCTGTCTAAATCTCCGTGAAAGTTTCTAACATCTGCTGGATAAACAAAAACAGATATTCCTCCATTTTCCCCTGCAGATCATCTGTCTTTTGATTTGATTTGATTTATTACTGTCACATGTACTGGGATACAGTGAAAAGTATTGTCTCTTGCAGTTTATACAGACAAAGCATACCATTCATAGAGAAGGAAAGGAGAGGGTGCAGAATATAGTGTTACAGTCACAGCAAGGGTGTAAGAGAAAGATGAACTTAATATAAGGTTGGTCCATTCAAAAGTCTGATGGCAGCAGGGAAGAAGCTTTTCTTGAGTTGGTCGGTACGTGTCATCAAAGTTTTGTATCTTTTTCCCGATGGGAGAAGGTGGAAGAGGGAATGTCCGGCGTGTGTGGGGTCCTTGATGATGCTGGCTGCTTTCCCGAGGCAGTAGGAAGTGTAGACAGGGCCAATGGATGGGAGGCTGGTTTGCGTGATGGATTGGACTACATTCATGACCTTTTGTAGTTTCTTGCAGTCTTGGTCAGAGCAGGAACCAGACCAAGCTGTGATACAACCAGAAAGAATGCTTTCTATGGTGCACCTGTAAAAGTTAGAAAATCATAGAAGCCCTACAATGCAGAAACAGGCCATTCGGCCCATCAAGTCTGCACCGACCACAATCCCACCCAGGCCCTACTCCTATATCCCTACACGTTTACCCGCGAATCCCTCTAACCTACGCATCTCAGGACAGTAAGGGGCAATTTAGCATGGACAATCAACCTGACCCGCACATCTTGGTGAGAGTTGTCGCGGACAGGCCAAATTTCCTTCGTCTTGTTGGTGGGGTTTTCTTAACTATAGTGTTGGTGATCTGGACACTTAAAAATTTGAAGCTGTCGCCCATTTCTACTTTGTCCCCATTGATGTAGACGGGGCGTGTTCCCCACTACTCTTCCTGATGTCGATGACAATCTCCTTCGTTTTGTTGACATTGAGGGAGAGATTATAATCCTAACTGATTCATTGAGCATATTACTGTATTCTCAGCTCAGCTACTCATTAACTTGTTATTAATCCACACATCTCATCATTTATTGATTTCACTTATTGATTAATTATTGAGATTTTTTTCCTGAATATGTTTTGTAATTCATCTCTCGTCGCTGTCGCTGGATTATTTCATGACAATTTATATCCATATTTGGCACAGTGGTTAGCACTGCTGTCGCACAGCGCCAGGGACCCGGGTTCGATTCCCGGCTCGGGTCACAGTCTGTGTGGAGTTTGCACGTTCTCCCCGTGTCTGCAGGGGTTTCCTCCGGCTGCTCCGGTTTCCTCCCACAGTCCAAAGATGTGTAGATTTGGTGGATTGGCCATGATAAATTACCCCTTCATGTCCATCTGTTTCATTACTGAATGACTCTGGATTGGGGAACGAGAGCTGCAAGGCCCCGCCCCCTCATTCCCATGCCCCGCCCCCTCATTCCCAGGCCCCGCCCCCTCATTGCTAGGCCCCACCCCCTCATTCACAGGCCCGCCCCCTCATTCCCAGGCCCCGCCCCCTCATTCCCAGGCCCCCCCCCCTCGCCACCAGGCCTGCCCCCTCACCCCCAGGCCCCGCCCCCTCACCCCAGACGCGCCCCGTCACCCCCAAGCCAGCCCCCTCACCCCAGGCCCCGCCCTTCACCCACAGGCCCCACCCCCGCATTCCCAGGCCCCGCCCCCTCATTCCCAGGCCCCGCCCCTCATTACCAGGCCCCGCCGCCTCATTCCCAGGCCCCCCCCACATTCCCAAGCCCCGCCCCCTCATCCCCAGGCCCCGCCCCCTCACCCCGAGACCCCGCCCCCTCACCCCCAGGTCCCGCCTCTCACTCCCAGGCCATGCCCCCTCACCCCAGGCCCCGCCCCTCACCCCAAGGCCCTGCCCCCTCCTCCAGGGGCCCCGCCCTCCTCCCCAGGCCCCGCCCCTCCTCCCCAGGCCCGCCCCTCCACCCCAGGCCCCGCCCCTCCCCCAGGCCCCGCCCCCTCCTCCCCAAGCCCCGCTCCCTTCTCCCCATGCCCCTCCCCCTGCTCCCCAGGCCCTGCCCCCCTCCTCAAATTATATCATAATTTATCTCAAAATTTACCTCAAATTTTGCCTCAAAATTTTCGTCATAGGTTACCCCAGATTGGGGATTAAGAGCTGCCTGGCCCCGCCCCCTCATTCCCAGCCCCCACCCCCTCATTCCCAGCCCCCACCCCCTCATTCCCAGGCCCCGCCCCTCATTCCCCAGGCCCCGCCCCATTCCCTGGCCCCGCCCCTCACCCCAGGCCCCGCCCCCTCATTCCCAGTCCCCGCCCCTCATTCCCAGTCCCCGCCCCCTCATTCCCAGGCCCCGTCCCCTCATTCCCAGGCCCCACCCCCTCATTCCCAGGCCCCGCCCCCTCATTCCCAGGCCCTGCCCCTCAATCCAGGCCCCACCCGCTCATTCCCAGGGCCCGCCTGCTCATTCCCAGGGCCCGCCCCTCATTCCCAGGGCCCGCCCCTCATTCCAGGCCCCGCCCTCATTCCCAGGCCCAGCCCCTCCTCCCCAGGCCCCCCCCCCTCCTCCCCAGGCCCCACCCCTCCTCCCCAGGCCCCGCCCACTCCTCCCCATGCCCCGTCCCCTCCTCCCCATGCCCCGCCCCCTCCTCCCCAGTCCCCGCCCCCTCCTCCCAGTCCCCGCCCCCTCCTCCCCAGTCCCCGCCCCCTCCTCCCCAGGCCCCGCCCCTCCTCCCCAGGCCCCGCCCCTCCTCCCCAGGCCCCGCCCCTCCTCCCCAGGCCCCACCCCCTCCTCCCCAGGCCCCACCCCCCAGCTCCTCAGGCCCCACCCCCTCCTCCCCAGGCCCCCCTCTCCCTCCCCAGGCCCCCTCTCCTCCCAGGCCCCACCTCTCACTCCCCAGGACCCGCCCCCTCATTCCCAGGCCCCGGCCCCTCATTCCCAGGCCCCGGCCCCACATTCCCAGGCCCCGCCCCCTCATTCCCAGGCCCCGGCCCTCATTCCCAGGCCCCGCGCCTCATTCCCAGGCCACGCCCCCTCCTGCCCTGGCCCCGCCCCTCCTCCCCAGGTCCCGCCCCTCCTCCCCAGGCCCCACCCCCCAGCTTCCTCAGGCCCCACCCCCTCCTCCCCAGGCCCCCCTCTCTCCCCAGGCCCCCTCTCCTCCCCAGGCCCCACCTCTCACTCCCCAGGACCCGCCCCCTCATTCCCAGGCCCCGGCCCCTCATTCCCAGGCCCCGGCCCCACATTCCCAGGCCCCGCCCCCTCATTCCCAGGCCCCGGCCCTCATTCCCAGGCCCCGCGCCTCATTCCCAGGCCACGCCCCCTCCTGCCCTGGCCCCGCCCCTCTCCCCAGGTCCCGCCCCTCCTCCCCAGGCCCACCCCTCCTCCCCAGGCCCCGCCCCTCCTCCCCAGGCCCCGCCCCCTCCTCCCCAGTCCCCGCCCCCTCCTCCCCAGTCCCCGCCCCCTCCTCCCCAGGCCCTGCCCCTCCTCCCAGGCCCCGCCCCCTCCTCCCCAGGCCCCGCCCCTCCTCCCCAGGCCCCGCCCCCTCCTCCCCAGGCCCCGCCCCCTCACCGCAGACGCGCCCCGTCACCCCCAAGCCAGCCCCCTCACCCCAGGCCCCGCCCTTCACCCACAGGCCCCACCCCCGCATTCCCAGGCCCCGCCCCCTCATTCCCAGGCCCCGCCCCTCATTCCCAGGCCCCGCCGCCTCATTCCCAGGACCCCCCACATTCCTAAGCCCGCCCCCTCATCCCCAGGCCCCGCCCCCTCACCCCGAGACCCCGCCCCCTCACCCCCAGGTCCCGCCTCTCACTCCCAGGCCATGCCCCCTCACCCCCAGGCCCCGCCCCCTCACCCCAAGGCCCTGCCCCCTCCTCCCCAGGCCCCGCCCCTCCTCCCCAGGCCCCGCCCCTCCACCCCAGGCCCCGCCCCTCCCCCAGGCCCGCCCCTCCCCCAGGCCCCGCCCCCTCCTCCCAAGCCCCGCTCCCTTCTCCCCATGCCCCTCCCCCTGCTCCCCAGGCCCTGCCCCCCTCCTCAAATTATATCATAATTTATCTCAAAATTTACCTCAAATTTTGCCTCAAAATTTTCGTCATAGGTTACCCCAGATTGGGGATTAAGAGCTGCCTGGCCCCGCCCCCTCATTCCCAGCCCCCACCCCCTCATTCCCAGGCCCCGCCCCCTCATTCCCAGGCCCCGCCCCCATTCCCTGGCCCCGCCCTCACCCCAGGCCCCGCCCCCTCATTCCCAGGCCCCACCCCCTCATTCCCAGGTCCCGCCCCCTCATTCCCAGGCCCTGCCCCTCAATCCCAGGCCCCACCCGCTCATTCCCACGCCCCGCCTGCTCATTCCCAGGGCCCGCCCCTCATTCCCAGGCCCCCGCCCCTCATTCCCAGGCCCCGCCCCTCATTCCGACGCCCAGCCCCTCCTCCCCAGGCCCCGCCCCCTCCTGCCCAGGCCCCACCCCTCCTCCCCAGGCCCCGCCCACTTCTCCCCAGGCCCCGTCCCCTCCTCCCCAGGCCCCGCCCCTCCTCCCCAGGCCCCGCCCCCTCCTCCCCAGTCCCCGCCCCCTCCTCCCCAGTCCCCGCCCACTCCTCCCCAGGCCCCGCCCCTCCTCCCCAGGCCCCACCCCTCCTCCCCAGGCACCACCCCCCAGCTCCTCAGGCCCCACCCCCTCCTCCCCAGGCCCCCCTCTCCTCCCCAGGCCCCACCTCTCACTCCCCAGGACCGCCCCCTCATTCCCAGGCCCCGGCCCCTCATTCCCAGGCCCCGGCCCCACATTCCCAGGCCCCGCCCCCTCATTCCCAGGCCCCGGCCCCTCATTCCCAGGCCCCGCCGCCTCATTCCCAGGCCACGCCCCCTCTGCCCTGGCCCCGCCCCTCCTCCCCAGGCCCCGCCCCTCCTCCCCAGGCCCCGCCCCTCCTCCCCAGGCCCCGCCCCTCCTCCCCAGGCCCTGCCCCTCCTCCCCAGGCCCCGCCCCCTCCTCCCCAGGCCCCGCCCCCTCCTCCCCAGGCCCCGCCCCCTCTCCCCAGGCCCCGCCCGCTCCTCCGCAGGCCCCACCCCCTCCTCCCCAGGCCCCACCTCTCACTCCCCAGGACCCGCCCCCTCACGCCCTGCCCCGCCCCCTTCCCAGGCCCAGCCCCCCTCCCCAGGCCCTGCCCCACTCCTCCCCTCCCCAGGCCCAGCACCCCTCCTCCCCCCCTCCTCCCCCCTCCCCCACCCCAGCCCCCCTCCCCCTCCTCCCCCTCACCCCTCCTCCCCTCCCCAGCCCCCCTCCTCCCCTCCCCAGCCCCCGTCCTCCCCCTCCCCAGCCGCCCTCCTCCCCCTCCCCAGCCGCCCTCCTCCCCCTCCCCAGCCCCCCTCCGCCCCCTCCCCAGCCCTCCTCCTCCCCCTCCCCCGGCCCTCCTCCTCCCCCTCCCCGGCCCTCCTCCTCCTCCTCCCCCGGCCCCCCTCCTCCCCCTCCCCCGGCCCCCCTCCTCCCCCTCCCCCCGCCCGCTCATTCCCAGGCCCCCGCCCCTCATTCCCACGCCCAGCCTCTCCTCCCCAGGCCCCGCCCCCTCCTCCCCAGGCCCCACCCCCTCCCCAGGCCCCACCCCTCCTCCCCAGGCCCCACCCCTCCTCCCAGGCCCGCCCACTCCTCCCCATGCCCCGTCCCCTCCTCCCATGCCCCGTCCCCTCCTCCCCATGCCCCGTCCCCTCCCCTCCCCATGCCCCGTCCCCTCCTCACCAGGCCCCGCCCCCCCCTCCCCAGTCCCCGCCCCCTCCTCCCCAGTCCCCGCCCCCTCCTCCAGTCCCCGCCCCCTCCTCCCCAGTCCCCGCCCCCTCCTCCCCAGTCCCCGCCCCCTCCCTCCCCAGTCCCCGCCCCCTCCTCCCCAGTCCCCGCCCCCTCCTCCCCAGGCCCGCCCCCTCCTCCCCAGGCCCCACCCCCTCCTCCCCAGGCCCCACCTCTCACTCCCCAGGACCCGCCCCCTCATTCCCAGGCCCCGCCCCCTCATTCTCAGGCCCCGGCCCCTCATTCCCAGCCCCGCCCCCTCATTCCCAGGCCATGCCCCCTCATTCCCAGGCCCCGGCCCCGACCCCTCATTCCCAGGCCACGCCCCCTCATGCCCTGGCCCAGCCCCCTCCCCAAGACCCGCCCCTCCTCCCCAGGCCCCGCCCCTCCTCCCAGGCCCCGCCCCTCCTCCCCAGGCCCCGCCCCCTCCTCCCCAGGCCCTGCCCCCTCCTACCCAGGCCCCACCCCCCTCCTCTGCAGGCCCCGCCCGCTCCTCCGCAGGCCCCACCCCCTCCTCCCCAGGCCCCCTCTCCTCCCCAGGCCCCACCTCTCACTCCCCAGGACCCGCCCCCTCATGCCCTGGCCCCGCCCCCTCCCCAGGCCCTGCCCCACTCTCCCCCTCGCCAGGCCCAGCCCCCCTCCTCCCCCTCCCCAGGCCCAGCACCCCTCCTTCCCCCCCTCCTCCCACCCTCCCCCTCCCCAGCCCCCCTCCCCCTCCCTCCCCTCCACCCCTCCTCCCCCTCCCCAGCCCCCCTCCTCCCCTCCCCAGCCCCCCTCCTCCCCTCCCCAGCCCCCCTCCTCCCCTCCCCAGCCCCCCTCCTCCCCGCCCCCTCCTCCCCCTCCCCCGGCCCCTCCTCCCCCTCCCCCGGCCCCCCTCCCCTCCCCCGCCCGCTCATTCCCAGGCCCCGCCCCTCATTCCCAGGCCCGCCCCTCATTCCCACGCCCAGCCCCTCCTCCCAGGCCCCGCCCCCTCCCTCCCCAGGCCCCACCCCTCCTCCCCAGGCCCCGCCCCCTCCTACCCAGGCCCCGCCCCCTCCTCCCCAGGCCCCGCCACTCCTCCCCATGACCCATCCCCTCCTCCCCATGACCCGCCCCCTCCTCACCAGGCACCGCCCCCTCCTCCCCAGTCCCCGCCCCCTCTCCCCAGCCCGCCCCCTCCTCCCCAGGCCCCGCCCCTCCTCCCAGGCCACCCCCTCCTCCCCAGGCCCCACCCTCTCCTCCTCAGGCCCCAACCCCCTCCTCCTCAGGCCCCACCCCTCCTCCTCAGGCCCCACCCCCTCCTCCCCAGGCCCCCCTCTCCTCCCCAGGCCCACCTCTCACTCCCCAGGACCCGCC
>NW_027592683.1:0-47950 GCF_964213995.1 Mustelus asterias
TGTTTCAGTACGGGAGCAGTTCGGGAACAGTGACCATAACTCAGTAAGCTTTAAGGTACTGATGGATAAAGATGAGTGTAGTCCTCAAGTTAAGGTGCTAAATTGGGGAAAGGCTAATTACAACAATACGAGGCAGGAACTGAAGAATGTAGATTGAGGGCAAATCAACATCTGGCATGTGGGAGGCTTTCAAGTGTAAGTTGATAGGGATTCAGGACTGGCACATTCCTGTAAGGATGAAGGATAAGTATGGCAAGTTTTGGGAACCTTGGATAACGAGAGATATTGTGAGCCGAGTCAAAGAGAAAAAGGAAGCATTTGTCAAGGCTAGGAGGCTGGGAACACACGAAGCAAGTGTGGAATACAAGGAAAGTATAAGGAAACTTAAGCAAGGAGTAAGAAGGGCTAAAAGAGGTCACGAAAAAGCATTGGCCAACAGGATTAAGGAAAATCCCAAGGCTTTTTATACATATATGAAGAGCAAAAGGGTAGCCAGAGAGATGGTTGGCTCACTCAAGGACAGGGGAGGGAATCTAGGCGTGGAGCCAGAGGAAATGGGCGAGGAATTAAATGAGTACTCTGCGTCTGTATTCACCAAAGAGAAGGACTTGGTGGATGATGAGTCTGGGAAAGGATGTGTAGATAGTTTGAGTCATGTTGAGGTCAAAAAAGGAGGCAGTATTAGGGTTCTTGAAAAACATTAAGGTAGACAGGCTTTGTCAAGGGCAGATCGGCTTTGTCAAGGGCAGATCGTGCCTTACGAGCCTGGTGAAGTTCTTCGAAAATGTGACTAAACACATTGACGAAGGGAAGGCGGTAGATGTGGTATATATGGATTTTAGCAAGGCGTTCGATAAGGTCCCCATTCAAGCCTTCTAGAAAAAGTGAGAGGGCATGGGATCCAAGGGGCTGCTGCCCAGTGGATCCAGAACTGGCTTGCCCAGAGGAGGCAGAGAGTGGGTATAGATGGGTCTTTTTCTAAATGCAGGTCGGTCACCAGTGGTGTGCCCCAGGGATCTGTTCTGGGACCCTTGCTGTTTGTCATTTTCATAAATGACCTGGATGAGGAAGTGGAGGGATGGGTTGGTAAGTTTGCCGACGACACGAAGGTTGGTGGGGTTGTGGATAGTCTGGAGGGATGTCAGAAGTTACAGAGGGACATAGATAGGATGCAAGACTGGGCGGAGAAGTGGCAGATGGACTTCAACCCAGATAAATGCGTCGTGGTCCATTTTAGTTGGTCAAATGGGATGAAGGAGTACAATATGAAGGGAAAGACTCTTAGTACTGTAGAGGATCAGAAGGGCCTTGGGGTCCGGGTCCATAGGACTCTAAAATTGGCCCCGCAGGTGGAGGAGGTGGTTAAGAAGGCGTATGGTGTGCTGGCCTTTATCAATCGAGGGATTGAGTTTAGGAGTCCGGGGATAATGATGCAGCTATATAAGACCCTCGTCAGACCCCACTTGGAGTACTGTGCTCAGTTCTGGTCGCCTCACTATAGGAAGGATGTGGAAAAGATTGAAAGGGTGCAGAGGAGATTTACAAGGATGTTGCCTGGATTGAGTGGCATGCCTTATGAGGATAGGCTGAGGGAGCTCGGTCTTTTCTCCTTGGAGAGACGAAGGATGAGAGGAGACCTAATACAGGTGTATAAGATGTTGAGAGACATAGATCGGGTGGACTCTCAGAGGCTTTTTCCCAGGGTGGAAATGGCTGCTACGAGAGGACACAGGTTTAGGGTGCTGGGGTGTAGGTACAGGGGAGATGTTAGGGGTAAGTTTTTCACACAGAGGGTGGTGGGCGAGTGGAATCGGCTGCCGTCAGTGGTGGTGGAGGCGAACCCAATAGGGTCTTTTAAGAGACTCCTGGATGAGTACATGGAGCGTAATAGGATGGAGGGTTATAGGTAGGTCTAGAAGGTAGGGATGTGTCCGGCACAACATGTGGGCCGAAGGGCCTGTTTGTGCTGTAGTTTTTCTATGTTTCTTAGACAAGTCCCCAGGGTCTGATGGGATATATCCCAGAATACTGAGAGAGGCAAGGGAGGAAATTGCTGGGGCCTTGAGAGAAATCTTTGTATCTTCACTGGCTACAGGGGAGGTCATGTTGTGGAGATGCTGGCGTTGGACTGGGGTAAGCACAGTAAGAAGTCTCACAGGTTTATTTGGCAGCACAAGCTTTCGGAGCGCTGCTCCTTCCTCAGGTGAGTGAGGACGTGTGTTCACAAACAGGGCATATACAGACACAAACTCAATTTACAAGATAATGGTTGGAATGCGAGTCTTTACAGGTAATTAAGTCTTAAAGGTACAAACAATGCGAGTGGAGAGAGGGCCAAGCACAAGTGAAAGAGGTGTGTATTGTCTCCAGCCAGGACAGTTAGTGAGATTTTGCAAGCCCAGGCAAGTCGTGGGGTTACGGATAGTGTGACATGAACCCAAGATCCCGGTTGAGGCTGTCCTCACATGTGCGGAACTTGGCAATCAGGCCGGTGAGCCTGACATCAGTGGTAGGGAAATTATTGGAGGGGATTCTTTGAGATAGGATTTACTCCCACTTCGAAATAACTGGACGTATTAGTGCGAGGCAATGTGGTTTTGTGAAGGGGAGGTCGTGTTTCACTGACTTGATTGAGTTTTTCGAGGAAGTGACGAAGATGATTGATGAGGGTAGGGCAGTGGATGTTGTCTACATGGACTTCAGTAAGACCTTTGACAAGGTCCCTCATGGCAGACTGGTACAGAAGGTAAAGTTGCATGGGATCAGCGATGAGCTGGCAAAGTGGATACAGCACTGGCTTGATCATGTGGAGATGCCGGCGTTGGACTGGGGTAAGCACAGTAAGAAGTCTCACAGGTTTATTTGGCAGCACAAGCTTTGGGAGCGCTGCTCCTTCATCAGGTGAGTGAGGACGTGTGTTCACAAACAGGGCATATAAAGACACAAACTCAATTTACAAGATAATGGTTGGAATGCGAGTCTTTACAGGTAATTAAGTCTTAAAGGTACAAACAATGTGAGTGGAGAGAAGGCCAAGCACAAGTGAAAGAGGTGTGTATTGTCTCCAGCCAGGACAGTTAGGACCTTCAACCGATGCTATACACTAGATACATCGATGACATTTTCTTCCTTTGGACTCATGGTGAGCAATCACTGAAGCAACTATGTGATGACATCAACAAGTTCCATCCCACCATCAGACTCACCATGGACTATTCTCCGGAATCGGTTGCATTCTTGGACACACGCATCTCCATTAAGGACGGTCACCTCAGCACCTCACTGTACCGCAAGCCCACGGATAACCTCATGATGCTCGACTTCTCCAGCTTCCACCCTAAACACGTAAAAGAAGCCATCGCCTAGGGGCAAGCCCTCCGAATGCACAGGATCTGTTCGGATGAGGAGGATCGCAACAGACACTTCCAGACGCTGAAAGATGCCCTCATAAGAACAGGATATGGCGCTCGACTCATCGATCGACAGTTCCGACGCGTCACAGTGAAAAACCGCACTGACCTCCTCAGAAGACAAACACGGGACACAGTGGACAGAGTACCCTTCGTCGTCCAGTACTTCCCCAGAGCGAAGAAGCTACGGCATCTCCTCCGGAGCCTTCAACATGTCATTGATGAAGACGAACATCTCACCAAGGCCATCTGTGTCTGTGCACTGTTTGAGAGCACATTTCCACTCCATCTGATGAAGGAGCAGTGCTCCGAAAGCTTATGGTATTTGCTACCAAATAAACCTGTTGGACTTTAACCTGGTGTTGTGAGACTTCTTACTGTGTTTACCCCAGTCCAACGCCAGCATCTCCACATCATGACTACCATAGACACCGCAAACTGCCGGCTCCAAGTGGAGAGGATCTCCAAGAAGATCGCGCATATCGACACAGACATCAAGTTTCTACAAACATGCAAGAAAGCAGACAAGATACCGAAAGGACTACGGATCATGAACCCACTCAGGTCAACCGATAACATAGACTACGCTGAGAGACTTTGCCATCGCACCTCTCTCACCCTCCTCAACCACCTCATACACCAACTGTACAGCAAACGCCACAGCCTGGAAACCAAGATAGAGTCCATATTCTCAACTTGCGCTCAGGATGCAGACCAGCTGCGAAACTCTGCCAAGCAGACGAGACAAAGGAACTACACCATCGACATGCACACCAAGAACAGGAAACTTGAGAAACTCGGCATCACCACCAGCAGCAACCAGGCCCCGCCCCCCCCCGGTACCACAGTAGAAAACAGGACCACTGCAGGGAAGTCCATTGTCAACTTATCGAACTACACACTTCAACCAGATGAAATCGAAGTTCTCAGCCAAGGGCTCAACTTTTGCCCCACTACCAAAATAGACCCCATCAGTCTCGCAGCGGATACAGAGGAATTCATCAGGCGGATGAGGCTGCGGGAGTTCTTCCACAAACCCCAAGAGGCCAACAGTGAACACAATGAGACAGCCAATGAACCGGAACAGCCGACAGAGAGATCCGCAGTGCAACCGAAGAGGAAAGAGTCGAATTGGACTCCTCCGGAAGGCCGCTGCCCTCGACTTGACATGTATGCCCAAGCCATCAGGAGGTGCGTCAGCACCAAATTCATCAGCCGCACTCACAAGACAGCACCGAACATCACCCAAGCACAACGCAACGCCATCCACGCTCTCAAGACCAACCGCAACATTGTCATCAAACGAGCAGACAAAGGAGGGGCCATCGTCATACTGAACAGAACGGATTACTGCAAAGAAGTGTACCAACAACTGAACAACGAGGAACACTACAGACAGTTACCCACAGATCCGACCAAAGAACACACCCGTCAACTCAACACTCTGATCAAAACCTTTGATCCGGACCTTCAAAACACTCTCCGTGCTCTCATCCCACATACTCCACGTGTTGGCAATCTCTACTGCCTCCCAAAAATACACAAGAGAAACACACCCGGCCGTCCCATCATTTCAGGAAATGGAACCCTGTGCTAGAACCTCTCCGGCTATGTCGAGGGCATCTTGAAACCCATTGTACAAAGAACCCCCAGCTTTTGTCGCGACACTACGGACTTTCTACAGAAACTGAGCACAGATGGAGCAGTTGAACCAGGAGCACTCCTCATCACAATGGATGTCTCAGCACTCTACACCAGCATCCCCCACGATGATGACATTGCTGCAACGGCCTCAGTACTCAATGCCGTCAACTGCCAGTTTCCAGATGCAATTTTACAACTCATCCGCTTCATCCTGGACCACAATATTTTCACCTTCAACAACCAGTTCTTCATTCAGACACACGGAACAGCCATGGGGACCAAATTCGCACCTCAATATGCCAACATCTTCATGCACAGGTTCGAACAAGACTTCTTCACCGCACAGGACCTTCAACCGATGCTATACACTAGATACATCGATGCCATTTTCTTCCTTTGGAGTCATGGTGAGCAATCACTGAAACAACTATATGATGACATCAACAAGTTCCATCCCACCATCAGACTCACCATGGAATACTCTCCGGAATCGGTTGCATTCTTGGACACACGCATCTCCAACAAGGACGGTCACCTCAGCACCTCACTGTACCGCAAGCCCACGGATAACCTCATGATGCTCGACTTCTCCAGCTTCCACCCTAAACACATAAAAGAAGCCATCCCCTACGGACAAGCCCTCCGAATACACAGGATCTGCTCGGATGAGGAGGATCACAACAGACACCTCCAGACGCTGAAAGATGCCCTCATAAGAACAGGATATGGCGCTCGACTCATCGATCAACAGTTCCGACGCGCCACAGCAAAAAACCGCACCGACCTCCTCAGAAGACAAACATGGGACACGGCGGACAGAGTACCCTTCATCGTCCAGTACTTCCCCGGAGCGGAGAAGCTACGGCATCTCCTCCAGAGCCTTCAACATGTCATTGATGAAGACGAACATCTCACCAAGGCCATCCCCACACCCCCACTTCTTGCCTTCAAACAACCACGCAACCTCAAACAGACCATTGTCCGCAGCAAACTACCCAGCCTTCAGGAGAACAGTGACCAAGACACCACACAACCCTGCCACAGCAACCTCTACAAGACGTGCCGGATCATCGACACGGATGCCATCATCTCACGTGAGAACACCATCTACCAGGTACACGGTACTTACTCTTGCAACTCGGCCAACGTTGTCTTCCTGATACGCTGCAGGAAAGGATGTCCCGAGGCATGGTACATTGGGGAAACCATGCAGACGCTACAACAACGGATTACTGAACACTGCTCGACAATCACCAGGCAAGACTGTTCTCTTCCTGTGGGGGAGCACTTCAGCAGTCACGGGCATTCAGCCTTGGATCTTCAGGTAAGCGTTCTCCAAGGCGGCCTTCACGACACACGACAGCGCAGAGTCGCTGAGCAGAAACTGATAGCCAAGTTCCGCACACATGAGGACGGCCTAAACCGGGATGTTGGATTTATGTCACATTATCAGTAACCCCCACAGCTTGCCCCCTGGTCTTGCAGAATCTCACTAGCTGTTCTGTCTGGAGACAATACACATCTCTTTAACCTGTGTTGAATGCTCCCTCCACCCACATTGTCTGTACCTTTAAGACCTGGCTGGCTGTAGAGATTTGCATTCTAATTAGTATTCTGTAACTTGATTTCTGTGTCTGTGCACTGTTTGAGAGCACATTTCCACTCCATCTGACGAAGGAGCAGTGCTCCGAAAGCTTATGGTATTTGCTACCAAATAAACCTGTTGGACTTTAACCTGGTGTTGTGAGACTTCTTACTGTGTTTACCCCAGTCCAACGCCGGCATCTCCACATCTTGATCATAGAAGACAGAGGGTAGCAAAGGAAGGGTGTGTTTCTCAATGGAGGGCTGTGACAAGTGGCATTCCTCAGGGATCAGTGCTGGGACCTTTGCTGTTTGTAATATATATATATATATAAATGTTTGGAGGAAAAGATAACTGGTTTGATTAGTACGTTTGCGGAGGACTGGTACGTAAGTTTCTGGAGGAGGGCGGCACAGTAGCACAGTGGTTAGCACTGCTGCTTCACAGCTCCAGGGATTCCCAGCTTGGGTCACTGCCTGTGTGGGGTTTGCACATTCTCCTCGTGTCTGTGTGGGTTTCCTCCGGGTGCTCCGGTTTCCTCCCACAGTCCAAAGATGTGCGGGTTAGGTTGATTGGCTATGCTAAAAATTGCCCCTTAGTGTCCTGAGATGCGTAGGTTAGAGGGATTAGCAGGTAAATATGTAGGGATATGGGGTAGGGCCTGGGTGGGATTGTTGTCGGTGCAGATTCGATAGGCCTAATGGCCTCTTTCTGCACTGTAGGGTTTCTATGTTCTATGTTTCTAGGACACAAAGGTTGGTGGATTTGTGGATAGCGATGAGGACCATCAGAGGATACAGCAGGATACAGATCAGTTGGAGACTTGGGCGGAGAGATGGCAGATGGAGTTTAATCCACACAAATGTGAGGTAATGCATTTTTGAAGGTCTAATACCGATTGGAAATATATAGGAAATGGCAGAACCCTTAAGAGTATTGATGGGCAGAGGGATCTGGGTGTACAGTACACAGGTCACTGAAAGCGGCAACGCAGGTGGAGAAGGTAGTCAAGAAGGCATACGGCATGCTTGCCTTCATTTGGCCGGGGCACTGAGTTTAAAAATTGGCAAGTCATGTTGCAGCTTTATAGAACCTTAGTTAGGCCGCACTTGGAATATAGTGTTCAATTCTGGTTGCCACACTACCAGAAGGATGTGGAGGCTTTGGAGAGGGGGCATAGGTTTCAGGTGCAAGGGGTAAGGTTCAAAGGAGATGTACGAGGCAAGTTTTTTTACACAGAGGGTGGTGGGTGCCTGAAACCCGCTGCCAGGGGAGGTTGTGGAAGCAGATACGATCGTGATTTTTAAGGGGTGTCTTGACAAATACATGAATAGGGTGGGAATAAAGGGATATGGTCCCCGGAAGGGCAGGGGGTTTTAGTTCAGTCGGACAGCATGGTTGGTGCAGGCTTGGAAGGCTGAAGGGCCTGTTCCTGTGCTGTAATTTTCTTTATATCAAATTTGACCTGGACCAGGACCAGCAGGAAGCCCGGGCTGCAGGATTTGTGGCCAATGCGGGGATGCCTAATGTGCAGGGGGCTATAAACTTAAACATCCATTGGTCTCACTGCCGTTGGTTGGAGCAGAAATATGGCAGAAGGACTAAAGAATTTTGGTCCAATCTTACCTTTGTGTTAGAGAGAGTAAATGATGGAATATACAGTGCAGCAATGTAAAACTGAAACTTGTCTGACCCTTACTGTTTTTCTATTTGCAGGAGTTATGTATCGGAAGTCTTGCGCTGTGTTTACATCTTGCCTCATTACGTCTTCAGGGGGTCCCAGTCCAGAATCCATGACGATTCATCAATGGAAACAGGTTCCATTCCCTAAATGTGCAATTGGTTTGTGACCACATCTGCACCAGATACCCCGGCAGTGGGCATGACAGTTTTATACTCAGGAGCTCAGATTTACCGGAGGTCTTTGAGGAGGAGTCCAGGGTGCAGGGATGGCTCATGGGTGACATGGGGTACCTGCTTTGGACTTCGCTGATGACGCCTGTGCGGAGGCCTGAGACTGATGTGGAAACCCTGTTTAATTAGGCCTATGTTGCCACCACTCAATAGTGGAGAGATGCATAGGGCTGAAAATGCAGTTCAGGTGCTAGGACTGCTCTGGTGGAGCCCTACAATATAGCCCTCTGATTTCTTCCCGCATTGTGGTGGTGTGCTGTGCCTTCACAAGCTGGCACAGCATCGAGGAGACCTTTTGGAGAAGGAGGACGACGTGGAGTCCTACCAGCTGGGTGTCGCTGGGGAGGAGGCCGCCCAGCAGGAAGAGGGGGAATAGGAGGAGGACAATGCCAAGCAATACCACCCAGGCACTGGTGGGCTGGCAGCAAGGATCAGGCATGCAAGGGCGGCGAGGGAGGCCTTGATCACCTGGCACTTTGCTCACTAGGGACCTATGATTCTGCACATGGGTTCCACTCCCCCCCCCTCTCCAAAATCCTTCTATGTCCTGCATATTTCTGCCATATTTCTTATTCTTGTAACACCAGAATGGTGGGCCTGGGTATGTTGTGTTAGCAGGTTTCTTTGGCAGTGCAGGAGGGTGCTGATGACTTGCTAAGCACCATTATGATAGTAACCTGATGCAATGTAGTCTGACTGCTACCTAAGCTTCGCATGCGCGCTGGCACCTGGGCCTACATCTGTGTAATGGGTAAGGGATCTGTAAATCTCCATACAGGGTCCCGGGGCAGGTGGGGTGGGGGAGAGGAGGGAATCGCTCGTGGGCTCTGGGGAACCAATGGCTTCATTTTCTCAGTGACGCAGCATTGAGGGGCCTCCCCAACTGACATCAACATGAACAATCCCTCTGGTGACTGTCAGGGTAACAGCATTCCTGCTCGAGGCAAATCTGAGACAAATTAGTCACAGATGGGTGGTGAAAAGACATTTATTGTTTACAATAAAAGTGTCTAAATAATAAGTGCTGATATAAAAACGTGATCAGAAAACGTTAAGGTGCTTAAAAATCTATCTAATTAGTGCAGTCCCTCACGTGTGCCATCTTAGTGCAATTACAACTTCCTAACCTTACGTGACCTACCACTGCGTCTTGGTGTCTCCCAAGAATGTACACTTGAGGTGGAGGGGGCCAGTTGCCTACCTCACCCTGAGGCCTGTTTTGCACTGGGCAGGCGTCCTCTGGAGGGCCTGGACCTTGAGGGTCTTGGCCGGCTGCCAGGTGTCTGGGACATATCCATCTTCTCCATCCCGCTGCCCCTGAGATGCCCTGGTGTCAGGAAGGGGGAAGTCAGAGGGTGTAGCCATGGTCTCCTGGCTGGAAGGCCAGGCTCGAGCCATGGCTTGAACCCTTCCTCCTGCCTTGGGGATCCTGTGGGCCCCTGGTTCACTCCATGGGACAGTGGTGCTTCTGCAGTGAGCTGCAGAAGCTCCGGCGTCACCTGGCCCTGCCTGTCCTGGAGGACCACCTGCGTCCTACCCATGGTGGTCGAGCCCTCTCCGATGGCCACCTGAATCAGGGACCACCTGTCAATGGCCCTCTGAGACTGGGCCAGGCTCTGCAGCCCCTCAGCCATGACCCTCTGTGACTGGGCCATGTTCTCAAGGGCTGTTGTCATAGCCCGCTGGGTCTCGTGCAAGCTCTTTATCCTCTCAGCCTTGGGCCGCAGAACCTCGAGAAGTCTGATGAGTCCCTCAGCTGTGGCCGCTGTGACTCAGCCATTGCTTGGAGCCTGCCACTCATGGTGAGGATTCCCTGCCCCAGGATTTCCACTGCGGACGCCACCCTTGCGGTGTTGGCCTGGCAACTATGCAAGAAAGGCAATAGCTGGTCCGCCTGAAAGCTTTGGGATTCCTCTCAACAGCCTTGCAATCGGTTCAGTGTGGCCGTCAGCCCCTCCTGTATTCCCTGGCTCTGTTGCTGCAACTCCAGCAGCTGAGGGAGAAGTGATCTGAGGCTCAACATGTAGCCTGGGGCCAGCTGAGTCCTCTCCTGCGGCAGACCACCGCATGCCAGAAGCCTCGAACATTCCCTCCTCCACCTGATGTACATTATCAGATGTGTCATGCTCACCAGTGACCCAGAAGCCTCACAACTAACTGGACCCACCGATGTGTCACTATCTGGGATGGTGAGTTGAGGTGGAAGCTGACGCCAAAACGGTGCCACCCTCGGAGGTCTCTTCCTCCGCTTCCTCTCAGAAGTCTTCAGAGCTGTCTGTCTCAGGATGGGCAGAAGCTGCAGCAGGGGCCTCGATTCCCAGTGGCGCTGCTGCGTTCCTCCTGCAACACAGGACACAAGGTTAAATCATAGAAATCATAGAAACCCTACAGTGCAGAAAGAGGCCATTCGGCCCATCGAGTCTGCACCGGCCACAATCCCACCCAGGCCCTATCCCCCTATCCCCACATATTTACCCACTAATCCCTCTAACATACACATCCCAGATCACTAAGGGGCAATTTAGCATGGCCAATTAACCTAACCCGCACATCTTTGGAGTGTGGGAGGAAACCGGAGCACCCGGAGGAAACCCACGCAGACACGAGGAGAATGTGCAAACTCCACACAGGGAGGTAGAGGAATCCGGGATGCCAGAAAGTTGGTTGACCTTTCTTCATTAAACATAGAAGCACAAAGAAAATTACATTACAGGAACAGGCCCTTCGAGCCTGCAGCGCCCCATGCTGCCCATCTGAATTAAAACTCCCTACTCTTCCAGGGACCATATGCCTCTATTCCCATCCTATTCATGTATTTGTCAAGATGCCCCTTAAAAGTTACTGTCGTATCTGCTTCCACAACCTCCCCCGGCAGCGAGTCCCAAACACCCACCCTCCTCTGTGTAAAAATCATGCCTCGTACATCTCCATCAAACCTTGCCCCTTAAACCTATGCCCCCTAGTAATTGACTCAAATTGAGTGGAGGATTGACAGGTGCTCACTTCTCGACTCCAGTCCGACCACGCTGTCATTGATAGCTCAGATAGATATCCTCCTCTCTGGCTAAGCTCCAATGCCGCTCCTCAAAGAGGGTGAGGAGTCAGAGGTCAGGGTCACCACTCCATCATCGCCCTCTCGTGAGTGTGTTATGGGCATTCTTCTCCTGCGGGGACAGAAGGAGTCATGAAAGAAATGAAGGCGTGACTCCTGCAGAGTATTGGGGGTGGCCTTCAGTGGGCAAGTGCAGTGATACTCTTGGGGATGGGGGGGGGGGGGGGGGGGGGGGGGAGGAAGAAGGTGCTTGGGGTTCAGGGGCTGGATGGATACAGGGTGCCGGGGGTGGGGGTGATTTGAGGGAAGATGCTAGATGGTGTTAAACACTCCCGGATGAGGTCATTGATCGTTTTACAACACTGCTTCGCTGTTCAGGGGCCAGTGCCATGGCACTAACTGAGGCGGCAACTGAGGTTGCCCTCTGTGAATCTGGGCGCTGACCTCTTTGCCATTTTTTCCTGCACTGACTGCCTGTCTGTCCATTCATAGAAATCATAGAAGCCCTACAATGCAGAAAGAGGCCATTCAGCCCATCGAGTCTGCACCGACCACAATCCCACCCAGGACCTACCCCCATAACCCTACATATTTTACCCGCTAATCCCCCTAACCTACGCATCCCAGGACACTAAGGGGCAATTTTAGCATGGCCAATCAACCTATCCCGCACATCTTTGGACTGTGGGAGGAAACCGGAGCACCCGGAGGAAACCCACGCAGACAGGAGGAGAATGTGCAAACTCCACACAGGCAGTGACCCGAGCCGGGAATCGAATCGAAATTCTTGGGCTTTTTATGGAACTGCCCCTTGGGGGCAGATCAGCTGCAGATAGTTTGGGAGAGCATTCCAGCAAGTTAAATGCAGTTTCCTTGTTAGCATTGAGGGGAAGGCAAGTGACCACATCAGGTGTGCTGATTGGGGTGGGGGGGGGGGGGGTGGGTGGGGGGGGGGGGGTGGTGGTGGTGTGGATTTGTGCCTCCATGATGATTGGGGGAAGGGGAGAGAGAGGGAGGTGTCATACAGCCATCAGAGTCGGGGGGGAGATAGAGGTGGGAAGGGGGGCTGCTGCCACTCTACCTACTGTCGGTGGGGGGGGGAGGGGGGCTGTGATCGGTCTGGGTGGGGGAATAAGGGGGTCAGTAATGTTGGGGGGGGGGTCCAATGTCCGTGGGGGCCAGGGAGAGGCATTATCTGGCCTGGGAGGGATCTGGCAGGGGGGCTGCATTATTTTTTTTTGCGCATGCACAGTTAGAGTCTCCAATCTGAGCTGTAGGGTTTTGGGCATGGTGAGCCCCACCCACAGGCTTCCGCAGCGAGAATCGGACTCCCTCAAAATTTTGCAGCCAGAGTGCGTATTGGGGGGAAGGGGGGTGTGGGGCTAAAAATGCACCCAAAAAATGGATCTGAAACTCTCCCAGTTTCAAGTCCTTCCAGCACTTAGACAAAAAATGGTAGAATACTGGTCAAAATGTTTCATAACTTTTCATAACTCTGTTTCACTCTCCACAGATGCTGCCAGAACTGCTGAGTTTTTCCAGCATTTTTTGGTTTTCAGATTTCTAGCATCTGCAGTATTTTGCTTTAATTTTAGACTTTGATAGAACATAAGAACTAGGAGCAGGAGTAGGCCATCTGGCCTCTTGAGCCTGCTCCGCCATTCAATAAGATCATGGCTGATCTTTTCATAGAATCATAGAAACCCTACAGTGCAGAAGGAGGCCATTCGGCCCATCGAGTCTGCACCGACCACAATCCCACCCAGGCCCTACCTGCTAATCCCTTTTTTTTACCCGCTAATTTACCCGCTAATCCCTCTAACCTACGCATCCCAGGACTCTAAGGGGCAATTTTTAACCTGGCCAATCAACCTAACCCGCACATCTTTGGACTGTGGGAGGAAACCGGAGCACCCGGAGGAAACCCACGCAGACACGAGGAGAATGCGCAAACTCCACACAGACAGTGACCCGAGCCGGGAATCGAACCCGGGACCCTGGAGCTGTGAAGCAGCAGTGCTAACCACTGTGCTACCGTGCCGCCATATTTCGTGGACTCAGCTCCACTTATCTGCCCGCTCACCCTTAATTCCTTTATTGTTCAAAAATTTATCTATCCTTGCCTTAAAAACATTCAATGAGGTAGCCTCAACTGCTTCACTGGGCAGGGAATTCCACAGTTCCACAACCCTTTGTATGAAGAAGTTCCTCCCCAACTCAGTCCCAAATCTGTTCCCCCTTATTTTTAGGCTATGCCCCCTAGTTCTAGTTTCAATAGCCAATAAAGGCATTGATCTTTCAGTTTCCAACTCTATCTTTCAAGCCTTCTGACAAACTGTTTTGACTTAACCATCTGCAACTCCTTTTAAGAGTTATTTTATTAGCAGTTATTTTTAAAATTTTGTTCATGGGATGTGGGCTGTGGTGATACTGTGCCTTTAAGACATGTATTTTAGTCATGTTTCTGTTCAGGGTTTTTTTTTAAAACAGTCTGTTCTAACACCAGTGCTGCTTGGGCTGTAACCAGCAAAAGCTGTCACTGCAGCGTATAATTGGTCTTCATTGCTGGAATGTTTGTTTTAATCTGGATTAATGCTGTTCTGATATTTAAATGTTCCCTGGGGTTTTGCAGAGTAGGACTTGATTTGGTTGATATAAAGAAAAATCATGCGACTTAGTGCAGCCAGGCTTACACAGAGAAATCAAACTTAGATGTTGCTTGGAGTTGTTAGAGAGCAGAGCTACTCTTTTCCTCTCTGGTGTTAGAGATTGGAATCTGCCTGGAAATAAGCTTCTTTCTCTGTGATTCTGCTGTTTGGAGGTGGATCTTTCTCTGGAGGTGGTTGTATGGAAGTCAGAAGACAGGCGTCTATCTGGATCTCTGCCCAGAGGTGCTAAAAGGCTGAAAATCTTGCATCCACATGAGCATATCAATGTTTGGCGCCATCTGGTTCTGAAGAAGGGATTTATGTCTATGGAGTACTCATAGAAGAATCATAGAATCATAGAAACCCTACAGTGCAGAAGGAGGCCATTCGGCCCATCGAGTCTGCACCGACCACAATCCCACCCAGGCCCTACCCCCACATATTTACCCGCTAATCCCTCTAACCTACACATCTCAGGACTCTAAGGGGCAATTTTTTTTTAACCTGGCCAATCAACCTAACCCGCACATCTTTGGACTGTGGGAGGAAACCGGAGCACCCGGAGGAAACCCACGCAGACACGAGGAGAATGTGCAAACTCCACACAGACAGTGACCCGAGCCGGGAATTGAACCCGGGACCCTGGAGCTGTGAAGCAGCAGTGCTAACCACTGTGCTACCGTGCCGCCCCACTGCTTACATTGGACCTATAGATATAGCTAGCTGTTAAGAGTTATAACTTGTCATGTTTAAGTATTTAAATTGTTAAAATTCATACTAATTCTTTTTGTTATATTCTAATTGTTATCTTAAATAAAATTTATTTTGATAAAAGCTTCCTGGTGGGTCAATTGAATCATATCTGGAGCGGAAGACTGTATGCATGTATACCTGTACAGGGCATTGGTGAGGCCGCAGCTGGAATACTGTGTGCAGTATTGGTCCCCTTATATGAGGAGGGATATATTGGCATTGGAGGGAGTGCAGAGAAGGTTCACCAGGTTGATACCGGAGATGAGGGGTTTGGATTATGAGGAGAGGCTGAGGAGATTGGGTTTGTACTCGTTGGAGTTTAGAAGGATGAGGGGGGATCTTATGGAGACTTATAAGATAATGCGGGGGCTGGATAGGGTGGAGGCGGAGAGATTCTTTCCACTTAGGAAGGAAGTTAAAACTAGAGGACACAGCCTCAAAATAAAGGGGGGTCGGTTTAAGACAGAGTTGAGGAGGAACTTCTTCTCCCAGAGGGTGGTGAATCTCTGGAATTCTCTGCCCACTGAGGTGGTGGAGGCTACCTCGCTGAATATGTTTAAAGCGCGGATGGATGGATTCCTGATCGGTAAGGGAATTAAGGGTTATGGGGATCAGGTGTGTAAGTGGTACTGATCCACGTCAGATCAGCCATGATCTTATTGAATGGCGGGGCAGGCTCGAGGGGCTAGATGGCCTACTCCTGCTCCTATTTCTTATGTTCTTATGCTCACCCTCATGCCAAAATCATAAAAAGTTAGGGTCTAGGCTAACTTCATAATATACCTTGTAGTTTCTGATCTGTCCCCAACAGGTGTCACTAGCAAGGCCCACATTTGTTGCCCATTCTTAATTGGCCTTGAAAAGGGTTGCCTTCTTCGACCTTATCTGATGCAGGTACCCCAACAATACTGTTAAGGGGGTTCAAGGATTTTGATTCAGTGACAGTGAAGACACAGAAACATATGTTTAAGTCACAATGGTGTGTGATTTGGAGGGGAACTTGTAGGTGATGTTGTTTTCATGCATCTGCTGCCTTGTCCTTCTAGGTGATGGAGATTTCGGGTTTGAAAGGTGTTGTTGAAAGAGACTTTGAATTGTTGCAATGTGTGTTGATGGTGGGGGAATGAATGATTTTTGTGGTGGATGGAGCGCCAATCAAGTGGATTGCCTTGTCCTGGATGATGTTGAACTTTTTGAGTATTGTTGGAGTTGTACTCATCTAGGCGAGTGTAGAGTATTCCACCACATTCCTTGTGCGTCGTTTATGGTGGACAGGATTTGGGAATCCAGAGGTGAAATACTAGCCTCAGAACTTCCTGGCTTTGACTTGCTCTTGTAACCAGAGTATATATATATGGCTGGTCCAGTTCAGTTTCTGGTCAATACTAAGATGTTGATAGTGGGGGATTCAGCAGTGTACTACAGTTAATGGACTCCTCTGCGTATGTTTATTACATTAAGCACTGATGTTTCACTATAATCACTCATGTCTGTTATTCCTGTCACTTATTTCCTTACATAAGCATTTCTTTAGATAATACACTGATATAAAAAGTAGAAATCAAGTGAATGCTTTCTAATGTGGCTCTCGTTTATCTTGAAAAGCCTTCTGCCATGGAAATGCAATTATAAGCCCTTAACTCCCAAGATATTCAACATACGACTCTCTCGAATGTCCAACATTCTCCTGGGAGACCTTAGTTTTTAACCTTTGCAATCTTCAGCTGATCCACAACTCTGCCATTCATATCCTTTCCCTGCAAGTCTTACTTTCATATCACGTTGTCCTTTGTTTCAGGTTTCCCAAAGCTCAAATTTAAAAATCTTTCAAGTTTCTACATGATCTTGTCTCTTCCCATCTTTGTAAGAACAAAGAACAGTACAGCACAGGAAACAGGCCCTTCGGCCCTCCAAGCCTGTGCCACTCCTTGGTCCAACTAGACCAATCGTTTGTATCCCTCCATTCCCAGGCTGCTCATGTGACTATCCAGGTAAGTCTTAAATGATGTCAGCGTGCCTGCCTCCACCACCCTACTTGGCAGTGCATTCCAGGCCCCCACCACCCTCTGTGTAAAAAACATCCCTCTAATATCTGAGTTCTACTTCGCCCCTCTCACCTTGAGCCCGTGACCCCTCGTGAACATCACTTCTGATCTGGGAAAAAGCTTCCCACCGTTCACCCTATCTATCCCCTTCATAATCTTGTACACCTCTATTAGATCTCCCCTCATTCTCCGTCTTTCCAGGGAGAACAACCCCAGTTTACCCAATCTCGCCTCATAGCCAAGACCCTCCATTCCAGGCAACATCCTGGTAAACCTTCTCTGCACTCTCTCTAACGCCTCCACGTCCTTCTGGTAGTGCGGCGACCAGAACTGGACGCAGTACTCCAAATGTGGCCTAACCAGCATTCTATACAGCTGCATCATCAGACTCCAGCTTTTATACTCTATACCCTGTCCTATAAAGGCAAGCATACCATATGCCTTCTTCACCACCTTCTCCACCTGTGTTGCCACCTTCAAGGATTTGTGGACTTGCACACCTAGGTCCCTCTGTGTTTCTATACTCCTGATGACTCTGCCATTTATTGTATAACTCCTCCCTACTGTAAGCTGATTCAGTCCCGCAATAATCCTATCCACAGCTTCTCGTGAATTTAGTTACTCTGGCCACTTGAGCAACACTTCCACCTTTTGCAGCCACGCGTTCAGCTACTTAGGCACTAAGTTCTGGAATTTTCTTTGCTACTCCATGCTCTCTTTGCTTTTAAGATCTTCTGAAAGCCTATCATTCTAATCCAGCTTTTGGTCATTCTTCCCAATATTTCCTTGTTTTGTTCAGCCTCAGTAAGTGCTTTGGAATATTTTCTATGTTAGAGACACTAGATAAGTTAAAGTTGTTGTATTAGTGCTTCTTCCTAAATAACTCTGCCAACTTGATGACAGTTGTTTCTTGACAAATTAGCTGTGGCTCAAGAGAAAAAAGTTACATTTCCTAAAAAATAAGCTAGCATAATTAGTTTGATGAAGCATAAATACCAGCAGAACCACAAAGAATTTATGATTTTGACATTTTGAAAATTAGCCTGTACTGTACTTGATTAAATGGTGTTGAGTAATTTAACACTTGTCATAGGCATGCATCTTTTGTCTTGTCATCTGTTCAGCATAAAACTCAACAAAAACCCTGCTCTGACAATTATTAGGACCCAGTTAGTGACGATGAATGTATTAAGTATTGATACTTATTGTACATTTACAGGTACATTCCTGATACAATTTGACAGATGTCATGGTCTTGTGTACTCTGGATGGACCAAAACATTTTGGGGACCTTTGCTTTTAAGATTTTTGTGCTGTGAAGTTTCTGCCATTTTGTAAATTAAATATGATCAAAGAATCACACTGCAGAAGAGGCCCTTTCAGCCCATCGAGTCTGCACCGACATGTGAGAAACATCTGACCTCCCACCTAGTACCATTTACCAGCACTTGGCCCATAGCTTTGAATGTTATGATGTGTCAAGTGTTCGTCCATGTACTTTTTGAAGGCTGTGAGGCAACCCACCTCTACCACCCGCTCAGGCAGCGCATTCCAGACCGTCACCACCATCTGGGTAAAATCATTTTCCTCACATTCCACCCTAAACCTCCTGCCCCTCACCTTGAATCTATGTCCCTTCGTGACTGACCATTCAACTAAGGGGAACAGCTGTTCCCTATCCACTCTATCCATGTCTCTTATAATCTTGAACACCTCAATGGAAAGGGTGCAGAAGATGTTTACCAGGATGCTGCCTGGATTAGAGGATATGAGCGAGAAGGAGATTTGATTCGATTTATTGTCACATGTGTTAGCATACAGTGAAAAGTATTGTTTCTTGCACGCTATACAGACAAAGCATACCATACATAGAGAAGGAAAGGAGAGTGTGCAGAATGTAGTATTAGTCACTAGCTAGGGAGTAGAGAAAGATCAACTTAATGCGAAGTAGGTCCATTCAAAAGTCTGATGGCAGCAGGGAAGAAGCTGTTTCTGAGATGGTTGGAATGTGATCTCAGACTTTAGTATCTTTTTCCGACAGAAGGTGGTGGAAGAGAGTATGTCTGGGATGCGTGGGGTCCTTGATCATGCTGGCTGCTTTTCCAAGGAAGTGTAGACAGTGTCAATGGATAGGAAGCCGATTTTAGTGATGGACTGGGCTTCATTCACAACCCTTTGTAGTTTCTTGTGGTCTTGGACAGAGCACGAGCCATACCAAGCTGTGATACAATCAGAAAAATGTTTTCTATGGTGCATCTGTAGCAGCTGGTGAGAGTTGTAGCGGTCATGCCAAATTTCCTTAGTCTCCTGAGAAAGTAGAGGCATTGGTGGGCTTTCTTAACTATAGCATCCGCATGGAGGGACCAGGACAGGTTGTTGGTGATCTGGACACCTAAAAACCTGAAGCTCTTGGCCATTTCTACTTCATCCCCATTAATGTGGACAGGGGCATATCCTTCACTACGCTTCCTGAAATTGATAGCAGTTGACATTTTGTTGACATCGAGGGAGAGATTATTGTCGTTGCACCAGCTCACCAGATTCTTTATCTCTTTCCTGTAGTGTCTCGTCATTGTTTGAGATCCGATCCACAATAGTGGTATCATCAGCAAATGATGAAAATCGAACTGGAGGGGAATTTGGCTATACAATCAAAGGTGTATAAGGAGTATAGTAACGGGCTGAAGACACTGCCTTGCAGAGCACCGGTGTTGAGGATGATCATGGAGGAGGTCTGTGGGTTAGGAAGTCTAGGATCCTGTTGTAGAGGGAAGAACCAAGCCACAGGCTACGAAGTTTGGAAATGTGTAGGAATGTTGTTGAAGGCAGAACTATAGTCTGACATAGGTGTCTTTGTTATCTAGGTGTTCCAGGGTTGAGTGTAGGGCCAGGGAGATGGCGTCTGCTGTGGATTGCGGCGAATAGTGAACTTTAGTGGATCCAGGCAGTCTGTTAGGCAGGAATTGACTTGTGCCATGACTAACCCTTATTGATCACAAGTAGGCTTACATTAACACTGCAATGAAGTTACTGTGAAAATCCCCGAGTCGCCACACTCCGGCGCCTGTTCAGGTACACTGAGGGAGAATTTAACTTGGCTAATGCACGTAACCAGCACATCTTTTGGACAGCACATCTTTGGGATGAAACCGGAGCACCAGGAGGAAACCCACACAGACACGGGGAGAATGTGCAAACTGCGCAGAGTGACCCAAGCTGGGAATCGAACCCTGGTCCCTGGCACTTCATAATAATAGATGTCAGAGCCACCAGATGGTAGTCACTAATACATGCTGCCTGGCTTTTCTTTGGTATTGGGATGATGGTTGTCTTCTTAAAGCAGGTAGGGACCTCAGATTGGTGGAGAGAGAAGTTGAAGATGTCTATGAATACCCCACCAACTGGTCCATGCAGGACCTGAGTGCTCGTCTGGGTATCCCATCTGGCCCAGTTGCTTTCCATGGGTTGACTTTTGAGAAGGCTGCAATTGCCTGCCTTACCACCCACAGCAGCTTGAGGCACAATTTGTCCAGATCTGGAGATTTATCCACTTTTAAGGCTGCCACCATCTCCAATACCTTGTCCTTCCCTATGGCAATTTGATGACATGGATATAAGTTTCACAGACTTCCTTAGTTAACATATTAAAACATGTCTAGGTATCACAAATGATATTGAGGCTTAGCTGTGACAGTCCTCACATGGAATCATTATTTCTCAACACTAGGAGCAGTAAAAGTGAAAACTAGGAAATTCTGTTCAACTATAGACAACGATCAGGCTCTTGGCATAAAACTAAAGTTGATTTCAGAGAACCAGTAGCAAAATAATTAGGTACTAGTAATTGATTTCCAGATGATTAACAACAGTGTCGGGCAATGACCAGCTCCAATCCAACAAGAGTGCATCTAATCATCTCCCCTTCAATGGCATTATCACTTCTGAAGTCCCAACCGTCAGGATCACTGTTTACCAGAAGCCTAACTGGACCAGCCGCATTAAATACAAGAGAAAGTCGATGGCTGTGAATTACGTGGCGAGTGACTCACCTGATTCCTGAAGCTTTTTCATCACCCACACGTCAGGAGTATGATGGAATGCTTTTCACTTGCTTGGATGAATACAGCTTCAACATTGCTCAAGAAGTTTGACATCATTCAGGGCAAAGCATCTGCCAGCATTTTTAACATTCACACCATTCACCACTTGTGCATAATGGTAGCAGTTTGGACACCAGCTTCTCAAATGCAATCAATTCTGGCTTTGCCAATGACAGCCACATCCCGTGAACAAATCTGTTTTAGTATAGAAGCTGGCTCATTACAGTTAAAGACATCTGTTTTTCAATTCAATAAAAATATAATTTAAAATGAACAGCCTTGTTAAAGCAACAAAATGTATACTCTAAATTATGTTCTATCCCTATAATGTTCTTTTCAAAATATAGGGACTTCAAAAGCTTGAACAAATTGTAGTCATTGTTTCCTCAACTTATACAAAATGATGGATGTTACAGTTCAAAACTAAGGTGGTATATTTTTTTAAAACCTAGTTTATTATAAAACTATGAATCAAATCAGAAATTGAAAATTCCAGTCCTGATTTTGTTTGGAATTGATCAAAATTATCAGTGAACCTGAGAGATGGGCTGAAGCAGTACAGGATTCCACCACTAGGAAGAGCTAATTGCATAGTTCACAAGGCCTTAAAATAAAAAAGAATGCATCATAGTTCTCCAATATTAAGTGGATTGCTGTAAAATGTATAACTACCAGGACAATTTCAGAGTCACGTATCCAAGGCAATATATACAACATATATTCTTTCCTGGACTCAATGAATTTATATATTTTTGCATTCAGAAAAAGTAGCCCTATTACCCAATGGATTGTATGGTGTGGCCCTGATCCATTCAGATCAGGAGAGTTGAAGGTTCAATCTCTAGTTTTTGCAGATGAGCTGATTTCAGCTGAGGGAGAGGCAGTATGAGTACAAAACTTAGCTGGCTGGGGTCAGGGTTAACAGGCAGGGTTAGCAGGAGTTAACAGCCAAGATTCCAGTTGTGATTGTTTTCTAATAACTTGCATGTTCACTTAAAAAAACAGGTCCAGTTTGGCAAGATATGTTGCAAAAAAAAACATTTCAAACTACCAGAATAAATAAATCCATTTAATACCACAAAGATTTCTGTTTTCAGATTTATTGCAACTATTTGTACAGTTACATGATGTATAGTTGAAGTTAAAAATCTCAGAAATTATATCCAATTGCATCAAAGAATTATCAAATAAATGGAATTACAAGTATTATAATATTACAAGACAACAGTACGTAAATAAAGGGTGACACTGGAATAACAAAACATGCTGTATGTATTCCCCCCACCTTGAGGACGTGCAGAGAAACATGGTCTTAACTCTGAAATCCAAGTTGTGATAGCTGAAGGACAGAAAAGAGCACCAGTTAAGTTTTAAGTTTATTTATTAGCGTCACAAATAGGCTTACATTAACACTGCAATGAAGTTACTGTGAAAATCCCTTAGTCGCCACACTCCGGCACCTGTTTGGGTACACTGAGGGTGAATTTAGCATGGCCAATGCACCTAACCAGCACATCTTTTGGAACGTGGGAGGAAACCAGAGCACTCGGAGGAAACCCATGCAAACACGTTTCCTCCGAGTGCTCTGGTTTCCTCCCACGAACGTGCAGACTCCGCAGTGACCCAAGCCAGGAATTGAACCCGGGCCCCTGGCACTGTGAGGCAGCAATGCTAACCACTGTGCCACCATGCAGCCCAGTACACAGTGTGGAAGGGAAAGGCAAGAGTAGCACTAGGCTGCTATATCCTGGGATTAACTGCAAACCAAACATCACAAGAGGCAAGCTGCACACTGAAATAAGTGACACCACAAACAACAGTTATGACTAAAATTCTGTAGCCCTATCACACACCCAGTTGAGAACGGTGATGGGCAATTGGGCATCACCTCAAAATAAGGGGAAGCAGATTTAGGACTGAGTTGAGGAGGAACTTCTTCACACCAAGGGTTGTGAATCTGTGGAATTCCCTGCCCAGTGAAGCAGTTGAGGCTACCTCATTGAATGTTTTTAAGGCAAGGATAGATACATTTTTGAACAGTAAAGGAATTAAGGTTTATGGTGAGCGGGTGGGTAAGTGGAGCCGAGTCCACAAAAAGATCAGCCATGATCTTATTGAATGGCGGAGCAGGCTTGAGGGGCCAGATGGCCTACTCCTGCTCCTAGTTCTTACGTTCTTATTAATTCATACTACGTCTGAGAACAAGTGCAAGAGACAAGGCTGAATTATTTGAGAGCATCTTAAGCCAAAAGGAACATGTACAATCCCCTCAAGGTTGTATAACAGAGTCCATGTGAACTTTAGTTCCGTCCATGTGAGATCCAGTACTAAACACGGCAAAGGTTGAATATGTGGGATTGCGTGGATAAGGCCTGAATAAGATGCTCTGTCGGAGAGTCAGCATAGACTCGATGGGCCAAATGGCCTCCTTCTGCACTTTAGGGATTCTATGATTCTGGGTTATGGGTCCTGTTAAAACCCTCTTTTCAACATTTGGAAAGAACTGTTCCCTCTGTGACACCAAGTCCACTCCTAACATTCCCTCCCTTTCTTCAGGCACCCTTTTGTATAAGTGTAGGAGATGCAACATCTATCCTTTCACCTGCTTCTTTTGCACTGTCTGCTCCTTTGCCTTCAAAATAAAACAGCAATTTACTTTTATTTTAGTATATTGTAGAACATAGAAAGCCACAGCACAAACAGGCCCTTCGGCCCACAAGTTGCGCTGATCATATCCCTACCTCTAGGCCTATCTATAGCCCTCAATCCCATTAAATCCCATGTACTCATCCAGAAGTCTCTTAAAAGACCCCAACGAGTTTGCCTCCACCACCACCGACGTCAGCCGATTCCACTCACCCACCACCCTCTGAGTGAAAAACTTACCCCTGACATCTCCTCTGTACCTACCCCCCAGCACCTTAAACCTGTGTCCTCTCGTAGCAACCATTTCAGCCCTTGGAAATAGCCTCTGAGAGTCTACTCTATCCAGACCTCTCAACATCTTGTAAACCTCTATCAGGTCACCTCTCATCCTTCGTCTCTCCAGGGAGAAGAGACCAAGCTCCCTCAACCTATCCTCATAAGGCATGCCCCCCAATCCAGGCAACATCCTTGTAAATCTCCTCTGCACCCTTTCAATGGCTTCAACATCTTTCCTGTAATGAGGTGACCAGAACTGCGCGCAGTACTCCAAGTGGGGTCTAACCAGGGTCCTATAAAGCTGCAGCATTATCTCCCGACTCCTAAACTCAATCCCTCGATTAATGAAGGCTAGTACGCCGTACGCCTTCTTGACCGCATCCTCCACCTGCGAGGCCGATTTAAGAGTCCTATGGACCCGGACCCCAAGGTCCTTCTGATCCTCTACACTGCTAAGAATGGTACCCTTCATATTATACTGCTGCTTCATCCCATTGGATCTGCCAAAATGGATCACTACACACTTATCCGGGTTGAAGTCCATCTGCCACTTCTCCGCCCAGTCTTGCATTCTATCTATGTCTCGCTGCAACTTCTGACATCCCTCCAAACTATCCACAACACCACCTACCTTGGTGTCGTCAGCAAACTTACCAACCCATCCCTCCACTTCCTCATCCAGGTCATTTATGAAAATGACAAACAGCAAGGGTCCCAGAACAGATCCCTGGGGCACTCCACTGGTCACTGACCTCCATGCAGAGAAAGACCCCTCCACAGCCACTCTCTGCCTTCTGCAGGCAAGCCAGTTCTGGATCCACAAGGCAACAGCCCCTTGGATCCCATGCCCTCTCACTTTCTCAAGAAGTCTTGCATGGGGGACCTTATCGAACGCCTTGCTGAAGTCCATATAGACCACATCCACCGCTCTTCCTTCGTCAATGTGTTTGGTCACATTTTCAAAGAACTCAACCAGGCTCGTAAGGCACGACCTGCCCTTGACAAAGCCGTGCTGACTACTTTTGATCATACTAAACTTCTCTAGATGATCATAAATCCTGTCTCTCAGGATCCTCTCCATCAACTTACCAACCACTGAGGTTAGACTCACCGGTCGGTAATTTCCCGGGCTGTCCCTGTTCCCTTTCTTGAATATAGGGACCACATCTGCAATCCTCCAATCCTCCGGAACCTCTCCCGTCTCCATCGACGATGCAAAGATCATCGCCAAAGGCTCCGCAATCTCCTCCCTCGCCTCCCACAGTAACCTGGGGTACATCCCATCCGGTCCCGGCGACTTACCAACCTTGATGCCATTCAATAGTTCCAACACATCCTCTTTCTTTATGTCCACATGCTCGATCCTTTCTGTCCACCGCAAACCAGCAGTACAACCACCCAGATCCCTTTCCACCGTGAATACCGAGGTAAAGTATTCATTAAGCACCTCCGCCATTTCTAACGGTTCCGCACAAACTTTTCCCCCTTCACCTTTTAGGGGTCCTATGCCTTCACATCTCATCCTTTTACTCTTGACATATTTGTAGAAAGCCTTGGGATTCTCCTTAATCTTACCCGCCAAGGTCTTCTCATGACCCCTTCTCGCTCTCCTAATTTCCTTCTTAAGCTCCTTCCTACATCCCGTATACTCCTCTAAATCCTTAACACCTCCTAGCTCTCTGAACCTTCTGTACGCCTCTCTTTTCTTATTCACCAGGTTCATCACAACCTTCGTGCACCACGGTTCCCGTACCCTACCAACACCCCCTTGTCTCATCGGAACGTTGTCATGCAGAGCTCCAGACAAACATTCCTTGAAAATCCTCCACTTTCCTTCGGTACTTTTCCCCAAGAATGCCTCCTTCCAATTTACCCGTCTAATTTCCTCCCTGATGACACTGTATTTCCCTTTACTCCAGAGAAACACTTTCCTAGCCTGCCTGATCCTATCTCTTTCCAATGCTATCGTGAAGGAGATAGAATTATGATCGCTATCCCCAAGATGCTCACCCACCGAGAGATCCTCCACCTGTCCAGGTTCATTAGCCAGCACCAGATCAAGTACAGCCTCTCCTCTAGTAGGCTTATCCACATACTGTGTCAGGAAACTCTCCTGGACACACCTAACAAACTCCTCTCCATCCAAACCCCTAGCCCTAGGGATATTCCAATCTATGTTTGGGAAATTAAAATCTCCCATCACGACAACTCTGTTATTCCTACATCTCTCCAGGATCTGTTTCCCCATCTGCTCCTCAACATCTCTGTTACTATTGGGCGGCCTATAGAAAACACCCAGCAAAGTTACCGACCCCTTCCTGTTCCTAACCTCCACCCACAGAGACTCCGTAGTCAATCCCTCCACGGCGTCCACCTTCTCTACAGCCGTGACACTATCCCTGATCAACAGTGCCACTCCCCCCCCTCTCTTGCCTCCCTCCCTGTCCTTCCTGAAACATCTAAAACCCGGCACCTGAAGCACCCAGTCCTGTCCCTGAGACATCCAAGTCTCCGTAATGGCCACCACATCACAATTCGAAGCAGCAATCCACGCTCTAAGCTCATCCACTTTATTCACTACACTCCTGGCATTAAAATAGACACATCTCAGACCTTCAGCCTGAGCACTTCCCTTCTCCATCACTCGTCTAACCTCCCTCTTACCCTGTCTACATTCCTTATCTATTTGCGAGCTAACCTCCTCGCTCTCAGTCCCCTCATTTCGATTCCCTCCCCCCTTGTTGTTTATGACGTACGCACACTGGGCGACCACTTTGTGGAACAAATAGAATGGAGATTCAGTCCGTAAGTATGACTCAGAGTTCCTGCTTGTTTCGCATTTTAATTCTGCACTTTGCTCTCAGCCTGACATTTCTGTCCATGGCCTGCTACAGTATTCCCACGAAGCTTAATGCAACCATGAGGAACAACACCTTATACTTCAACTCGGTTCTCTACAGTCTTCTGGACTCAACTCAGGTTCAACGACTTTGGATCATAACCTCTGCCTTTATCTTGTTCCGTGCATTTTTTTTCTTCTTTTGTTATTTTGTGTTGGTCTCGTCTGATTTCTTCCTTTATCGCTTCATGTTGCATTCAAATGTTTTTTTAGATAGCTATTCAGACCTCACATCACACAAAGGGTGGCACAGTGGTTAGCACTGCTGCCCTCACTGCGGCAGTGACCCGGGTTCGATTTCCGGCTTGGGTCACTATCTGTGCGGAGTCTGCAAGTTCTCCCAGTGTCTGCGTGGGTTTCCTCCGGGTGCTCCGATTTCCTCCCACTGTCCAAAGACGCGCTGGTTAGGTGCATTGGCCACCCTAAATTCTCCCTCAGTGTATCCGAACAGGCGCAGGAGTGTGGCGACTAGAGGACTGTCACAGTAACTTCATTGCAATTTTAATGTAAGCCTGCTTATGACTAATAAACTTTAAAAAAACTTTTAAACTCTCATTTGGATATAACCTTTGTTTCTTTACCATGCCCATTACCACACTTTTTGGCTGTTGCATCATGAAATCTTTTGATATTTAATCTCCCTTGCCCTCTATCTGTGATGTGGAGATGCCGGTGTTGGACTGAGCTATGCACAGTAAGAAGTCTCTCAACACCAGGTTATTTGTGCTACCAAATAAACCTCTTGGACTTTACCCTGGTGTTGTGAGACTTCTTACTGTACTCCATCCTATCACAGAGGGTCCCCGTTTGTTCTTTTTGCCCTTCCACCTGTTTAAAAACATTTTTATCTTAATTCACACTTTGTATGAAAAACAGAGAGGAAGAGCATTATTTAAATGGTGATATATAGGGAATCTAGAACCAGGGGACAGTCTCAGGATATGGGTAAAGCATTTAGGACTGAGATGAGGAAAACTTTCTTCACTCAGAGGGCAGTGAACCTGTTTAATTCTCTACCACAGAAGCCTGTGAAGGCTAAATCACTGAACGTATTCAAGAAAGCAATACATAAAAAAAATATGTTAATGGCATTAAGGGGTATGGGGAGAAAGCGGGAATATGGCATTGCGTTAGAGGATCAACCATAATCACATTGAGCGGCAGAACAGGCTTGAACGGCCTACTGTGGCTCCTGGTTTTTGTGTAAGGTCACTCCACAGGAAATATTCTTTGATTCTCTCCACAGATTCTCATTTTCTCAGCTTTTTTTAAATTTCAGATTTCCAGCATTGTTCTTTGCACTAGTGCTCCTCAGAATCTTACATGCTTCAATAAGATATCTCTCATTCATCTAAACTCCAATGAGCATAGGTCCACTTTGTTCACCGTTCCACATCAGGCAACCCCTTCATCCAGGAATCAAACGATTAAACCTTCTCTGAACCATCTCCAATTTGAGTTTTTGTAGGTTCTTTCACAGGCTATGCCAACATTTATTACTCATCCCAATGCCCTTGAGAAGGTGCTGGTGAGTCACCTTCTTGAGCTGCTGCAGCATATGGGTTCCCATAGAAGTGCTACACCAGTCCTATTAGATCAGGCTTGTCCAAAGTACTGCCCATGGGACAAAGTGGCCCTGGCATCAGATTTCAAATTTGCAGTCAAAGTGGTGAGAGAAGATACTTCATGGAGCTGCTCTGCTAATTGCTTTTGCTTCTGATGAGTGGACTAGTGCAGCTAATAACAGCAAATGATGGAATGAAACAGTGCATGACTAGAGGACAGCGAACAGCATTGGTGAAAATGTGGAGCGCTGTTGGGCCGAGGGAAGTGAAACAATGGTGAGGCAGGAACGCAAGCAGCTAGGCAAATCCAACCCAAACTCAAGGGAGGGTACTTTCGAATTGGGGCACGGGCGGGAGCGAGGGCGGGGGCGAGGGGGCGCGCGGGCCGGGGCGAGGGGGCGCGCGGGCCGGGGCGAGGGGGCGCGCGGGCCGGGGCGAGGGGGCGCGCGGGCCGGGGCGAGGGGGCGCGCGGGCCGGGGCGAGGGGGCGCGCGGGCCGGGGCGAGGGGGCGCGCGGGCCGGGGCGAGGGGGCGCGCGGGCCGGGGCGAGGGGGCGCGCGGGCCGGGGCGAGGGGGCGCGCGGGCCGGGGCGAGGGGGCGCGCGGGCCGGGGCGAGGGGGCGCGCGGGCCGGGGCGAGGGGGCGCGCGGGCCGGAGCGAGGGGGCGCGCGGGCCGGAGCGAGGGGGCGCGCGGGCCGGAGCGAGGGGGCGCGCGGGCCGGAGCGAGGGGGCGCGCGGGCCGGAGCGAGGGGGCGCGCGGGCCGGAGCGAGGGGGCGCGCGGGCCGGAGCGAGGGGGCGCGCGGGCCGGAGCGAGGGGGCGCGCGGGCCGGAGCGAGGGGGCGCGCGGGCCGGAGCGAGGGGGCGCGCGGGCCGGAGCGAGGGGGCGCGCGGGCCGGAGCGAGGGGGCGCGCGGGCCGGAGCGAGGGGGCGCGCGGGCCGGAGCGAGGGGGCGCGCGGGCCGGAGCGAGGGGGCGCGCGGGCCGGAGCGAGGGGGCGCGCGGGCCGGAGCGAGGGGGCGCGCGGGCCGGAGCGAGGGGGCGCGCGGGCCGGAGCGAGGGGGCGCGCGGGCGGGAGCGAGGGAGCGCGCGGGCGGAACCCCACGATCACCCTTAGGCCCTGCCCACAATAGGCCCCACCATCTTGATACTGCCCCAAGCCCGATGGACAGTGCCAAGGTGCCCCCTGGGCATGGACGCTTTGCCCCTTGGGCAGTGCCGGGGGCACAGGCGGGCAGTGCCAGGGTGCCCATGACCAGGGTGCACCCCCTCCCTGCCACCCGCGCTTGAGAGGGGCCCCCGATTGCCCTCCTTCACTCCAGTGGGGTCTCCCGCTAGTTCCCTGAATGTGGGGAGCTACTCTAAACTCCGTAGGAGGGAAATGCTCCTGGCAGGGTGGGAGATGCTATTGGTCCCAGAGAATTCAGTCCTGGGCCAAATAATGACATTTAAATTACGTTAAAAACAGATTAAAATCACTTATCCGGTCTCCCCATGCGTCGGGAACGCATGCGCGAATTCTGAGAAATGGCCGACACGCCCATCTCCTAACCCGATGTGCCAAAAAACTAGCGTGTCGCAATGGGAGAATCGGACCCATAGAGTCATACAGTGCAGAAAAGGCCCTCTAGCCCATCAAGTCTGCACTGACAATAACTACCACTAAAGGCATGCGAATCTCAATTTCCTGCACTTGCCCCATATCTTTGAATACTATGATATTTCAAGTGCTCATCCAATATTTTTTAAAGGTTGTAAGGTTTACAGCCTCGACTGCCTTCCCAGGCAATGCATTCCAGATGACCACCACCCTCAATGAAGATGATTTTTCTCAAATCCCATCTGAACCTCCTGCCCCTCACCCTATAACTATGTCCTCTCATGATTGACCCCATAACCAAGGGGAACAGATGCTCCCTATCTACTGTGTCCACACTCCTCATAATCTTACTACACCTCAATCATGTTCCCCCTCAGCCTTCTCTGCTCTAAAGAAATCAATCCAAGCCTATTTAGTCTCTCCTTAAAGCTCAAATGCTCCATCCCAGGCAACATCCTGGTGAACCTGCTCTGCACCCCATCTAGTGCTATCATATTCTTTCTAGAATGAGGTGACCAGAACTGCACACAGTACTCCAGTTGTGGCTGAACCAACGCTCTGGGCAATTCCAACATTACCTCCTTGCTCTCACACTCTATGACTGATGAAAGCAAGTGTCCCATATGCCTTCTTAACTATCCTAGTCACATGCTCTGCTGTATTCAGGGAACTGTGAATAAATACCCCAAGATCCTTCTGTTCCTCTGAACTGTTGTTTCCTCTTCCAAAGTGCATCATAGAATCCCTACAGTGCAAAAGGTGGCCATTTGGCCCATCGAGTCTGCACAGACCACAATCCCACCCAGGCCCTATCCCCATAACCCCACACATTTATTCTGCTAATCCCTTGACAATAAGGGACAACTTACCATGGCCAATCAACCTAACCGCACACCTTTGGACTATGGGAGGAAACCGGAGCACCCGGAGGAAACCCATGCAGATATGGGAGAATGTGCAAACTTCACAGACAGTCACCTGAGGCCAGATTTGAACCCGGGTCCCTGGCACTGCGAGGCAGCAGTGCTAACCACTGTGCCACCCATCACCTCACACTTATCAGGGTTAAATATCATCTGTCACTGCTCTACCCATCTGACCAACTCAACTGTATCTTCCTGTAACCTACAACCATCTCCTTCGCTGTTAACCACCCACACCTTAAGGGGAAAAAGCTTAAGCATAGGTGTTTGGGTCACCCAGACTTGAAACATCGGCTCTATTCTCTCTGCACAGAGAATGCATGAGATTTTCCAGCATTTTCTGTTTTTGTTACCAATCTCAATGTTGTCTGCATTCCCCCCACATTTTCATCAAATCATTTCTGTACATGACAAACAATGAGGGTCCCAGTACTGATGCTTGTGGTACTCCACTGGACACCGGCCTCCAGCCACTCGAACAGCCGTCTACCACTACCCTTTGTGTCCTATTACTAAGCCAGTTTTGATCCATCTCGCCAAGTTTTCCTAAATCCCATGTGCTTTAACTGTCTCAAACAGTCTCCCATGTGGGACCTTGTCAAAAACTTAGCTAAAATCCATATAAACTATATCAACTGCACTACCCTCATCCACACACACGATCATATTTTTGAAAAATTCTAATGAATGACCTCCCTCTGACAAAGCTATGCTGACTGTCCCTAATTAACCCATGCTTTTCCAAGTGGATATTAATTCTCTCCTTTAGAATTTTCTCCAACAGTTTCCCTACCACTGACGTGAGACTCACCAGTCTGTAATTTCCTGTTTCATCTCCTCCACCCTTTTTGAAAAGTGGACTTATTGTGCTTCACTGACGAGGACACCTGATCCCTCTATATTGCAGCATTCCCTTCCCATTTAAATAATATTCTGATTTTCTAATAAGAACATAAGAACTAGGAGCAGGAGTAGGCCATCTGGCCCCTCGAGCCTGCTCCGCCATTCAATAAGATCATGGCTGATCTTTTCATGGACTCAGCTCCACTTACCCGCCTGCTCACTATATCCCTTCATTCTTTTACTGTTCAAAAATTTATCTATCCTTGCCTTAAAAACATTCAATGAGGTAGCCTCAACTGCTTCACTGGGCAGGGAATTCCACAGATTCACAATCCTTTGTGTGAAGAAGTTCCTCCTCAACTCAGTCCTAAATCTGCTTCCCATTATTTTGAGGCTATGCCCCCCTAGTTCTAGTTTCACCCACCAGTGGAAACAACTTCACTGCTTCTATCTTATCTATTCCCTTCATAATCTTATAGGTTTCTGTAAGATCTCCCCTCATTCTTCTGAATTCCAATGTGTATAGCCCCAGTCTACTCAGTCTCTCCTCATAACCAACCCTCTCAATCCGGAATCAATCTCGTGAATCTCCTCTGCACCCCCTCCAGTGCCAGTATATCCTTTCTCAAGTAAGACTAAAACTATACACAGTACTCCAGGTGTGGCCTCACCAGCACCTTATACAGTTGCAACATAACCTCGCTGTTTTTAAACTCCATCCCTCTAACAATGAAGGACAAAATTCCATTTGCCTTCTTAATTACCTGCTGCACCTGCAAACCGTCTCCTTGAGATTCTTACACAAGGACACCCAGGTCCCTCTGCACAGCAGCATGCTGCAATTTTTACCATTTAAATAATAGTCCATTTTGCTGTTATTCCTACCAAAATGGATGACCTCACATTTACCAACATTGTACTCCATCTGCCAGACCCTTGCCCACTCACTTAGACTATCTGTATCCCTTTGCAGACTTTCAACGTCCTCTGCACACTTTGCTCTGCCACTCGTCGTAGTGTCATCTGCGAATTTTGACATACTACACTTGGTCCCCATTCACCAAAATTGGAAAAACAAATATTAATGGCAAAACACTCCATGTCTGGGATTCACTTTGGTCACAGAAGGTTGCACTTGTGGAGAGGACCAATAATTGGAGTCCGAGGACATCCCTGCCAGAGCTGCTCAGGCAGCAACTTGACGCTGTTCATCTCATGTACTTTACTGCATTAGATCAAAAGTACGACAGTTTATTTGATGATTTTGCAGTGTTAACCACTATCAAAAACTCCTCTAACATTGAAGCAGCTCATAGCAGCTGACAGTAAGATCTGCATTAAACTCAGATTTGTTCTTACAAGTGACAGGTAACATCCATGGCAAGTTCCAATGACCGTATCCAACAAGAGAAGGCTTAACCCCCCCACCTGATGTTCATTGATTTCTAACTCAAACCACCTCTGGTAGCAGTGTGATCAACAGCATACCATGGTAGACGAAACTTAATTGGACTGATTAAGAAATTAATTATCTCTAAGCATTTAAACACTAATATTAGAAACCAGTGACTTATTTTTAAAAAAGGGTGTGTGATGATTTCAGCCAGGCTAATGAGGTTGGCTTGCTCGAGTATGAACTACCTGATGAGTCCTCCATTGGCCATGATGGCCTCGTGGTATCATTGCTGGACTATTAATCCAGAAACTCAGCTCATGTTCTGGGGGCCTGGGTTCAAATCTCTCCATGGCATTTTTCAGGCACCTGGTGCGGAGAGGGGTGGGTCGGAATGGCGACCTCCTCGTGAACCTGCTCCTGGGCCTGGCGAGGCGCGCCATCAATAGGTCCAGACAGCAGGCAATCGACGGGGTCGTCCATCCCGAATGTCTGCCCCTCTACCGCGGCTACATTGACGGCCAGGTGTCCCTGGAAAGGGTGCATGTGGTGTCCACGGGCGCAGTTGACGCCTTCCACGCCCGCTGGGCACCACAGGGGCTGGGGTGCATTATCGACCCCGATAATCACCTTTTGGTTTGATGTTTTAAGTTTCCTTTCGACTTTGTTTTTGGTTTGGGCTGTTCCCCCTTTCTTTTGGGGAGCTGCCCCTTTTACTTTGTCCCTAAGTTAGTTTGAGTTAGTTTATTACGTTGGTACCTTAAAAGAATACCTGACGAGTCCTCCTATGAATAGAAATACCTGATGAGTCCTCCTTGTATGCAAAAGAGATACCTGATGAGTCCTAATTGATGGTTAAATCAGGGAGTCTCATGCTCCCTATTTAAAGCAGGTGTGTCAGACTCCCAGCCTGCATTTCAGCAGGGAGCAACTGGAGAGCTGGCTGTGTACAGATGCATGGTGTAAATAAAGTATCTTGGTGACGGGACTTTCACCTCCGTGGAGTTATTACAGGGTGAACCTCAGAACCAATTATTTTGTGTTTATCTACTCTTTAATCAATACCACATGCCACAACTTAATTAAGTAAAATACAATACCTGCTTCAGGAATTGACCAGCATTGAATAGTTCACTGCAGCCATATAACACATGTTTACCAGGTTTATTCTGAATAGAAACAAAAGAAATGAATTTACTTCTTAAAATGAGGTCATGCACCAAGTTTCTGAAAAAGCTTCATATTAAAATAGCTGCATGAGATACATTTTTAATTATATACTTTAAAAACATATTCAGAAAATCCTTATATCTGAATGTCTTGCACATCAATATTGTAGAGTCAAAGAATTCTTCATGCACTTGAATATTTACAGTAAGAAGTCTCACAACACCAGGTTAAAGTCCAACAGGTTTATTTGGTAGCAAATACCATAAGCTTTCGGAGCGCTGCCCCTTCGTCAGATGGAGTGGATATCTGTTCTCCAACAGTACACAGAGACACAGAAATCAAGTTACAGAATTAGTATTAGAATACTAATTCTGTAACTTGATTTCTGTGTCTCTGTGTACTGTTGGAGAACAGATATCCACTCCATCTGACGAAGGGGCAGCGCTCCGAAAGCTTATGGTATTTGCTACCAAATAAACCTGTTGGACTTTAACCTGGTGTTGTGAGACTTCTTACTGTGCTTACCCCAGTCCAACGCCGGCATCTCCACATCTTGAATACTTACTCAGTGGCTGAGCCTCATGTACTAATGTACAAAGTTTAACATCACCCACCACTTAAAAATCATACAGGCAAACTGTGTGTTGAACCTGGAGTTTGGGAATGTTTGGAATTTTTAAAAAAATTTATTCATTCAAAGGACATGGGTGTCACTGGCTGGGACAGCATTTGCTGCCCATTCTTAATCACCCTTGAAAAGGTGACGGTGAGATTCCTTCTTGAACTGCTGCAGTTAACATAGAGGGATCTAGGCGTAAAGGTCCATAGTTCCCTGCAAGTGGCAACACAAGTGGATAAGGTGGTCAAGGGGGCATATGGCATGCATGCCTTCGTCGGTTGGGGCTTAGAGCATAAAAATTGGCAAGTCATCTGTATAGAACTTTAGTTAGGCCACATTTGAAATACTGCATACAGTTCTAGTCACCACACTATTAGAAGGATGTGGAGGCTTTGTAGAAGATACAGAAAGGTTTACCAGGATGTTGCCTGGTTTGGAGGGTATTAGCTATGATAGGAGAGATTGGACAAACTTGGTGTTTTTTCACTCGAACATTGGAGGCTGAGGGGCAACCTGACAAGTTTACAAAATTATGCGAGGCATGGGTAGAATGGGTAGTCAGAAGTCTTTTTCCCCAGGGTGGAACGTCAATTACTAGAAGACATAGGTTTAAGGTAAAAGGGGGAAATTTAAAATAGATGTGAGGGGCAAGTTTTTTTTTTACACGGAGGAAGATAAGTGCCTGGAATGCACTGCCAGAGGTGGTGTTGGAGCAGATACAATAGCAATATTTAAGAGGCATCTTGACAAGATGCATGAATAGGCAGGGAATAGGGCCGTGCAGATGCAAAAGGTTTTTAGAAAGGCGTCATTTGCCAGCGCAGGCTTGGTGGGTGGAAGGGCCTGTTCCTGTGCTGCAGGGTTCTTTGTTTAGTCCATCTGGGGCAGGAACACTACAATGCTGGTAGGAACGGAGTTTGAAGACATTGATCCAGAGACAGGAAAAGAATGATGAATATAGTTCCAAGTCAGGGTGGTGTGTGTCTTGGAGGGGATCGTGCAGGTAATAGTGTTCCCATGCATCTGCTACCCTTGACAAACCCCAACCATCCCTACAGGTCACACACTCCATGGTTCTCCCTTCTACATGCCGCCAAAGCCTATGAATCTCTAAAAGCTGCACTCCCACTCAGTATTGCCATGTACGGTACAACCTATCTGCAAAGTTGTAATAAATATAGTCACAGATTACCCAGCACACGGTTTATTAATCAATCAAGACAGAAAATAATTATATGATGCGTGAATGATGTGAATTGAAAACTAACATTGCAATATATTCCAATATCAAGAATATATTTCCCACAATAATATTAACATGAAAGAACATAAAGAGGAGGAGGAGTAGGCCATGTGCATCTTCAAGCCTTTTTTGTCATTCAATACAATCACAGCTGGTCTTTTACTTGAACATCACCATCCTATATCATCCCAACATCCATAATATACTCAATAATTGACCATTCACAGTTCTCGGAGGCAGAGAATTCCAAAGACTAGCAACTATGAGTGAAAAAAATGTTACTCACCTCAGTCCTAAATTGTTAACCCCTTATTCTGAGACTGTGACCCTGAGTTCTGTACTCAGTCAGGGAAACAGCCTCCTAAGCATCTACCCAGTCAAGCCCCTTAAGAATTTTAGATGTTATTACCATTAGATCAACTCGTATTCTTCTAAACTCTAGGGAATATAGGTCTAAGTCTTATCTTAAGATCTTGGTGGAGGCCAGTAACTAAATAGAAGAAATCCAAAATCCCAGTTATTTACCAAAAGAATGAAGCCCTAAGATTCCACAATTTAAAACAGATGAATGTTTGACTCCACAAGAGCCAAAAAAAATCCTATACTTTAATGTTGATTCTGGGTTTTAAACAGCTTCTGGATTTAGCTTCGATCTTCTTCAGCTTCATTGTATTGCATCATGAGAACCATCAACTTCTACTTTTGAGCTGGATAGCTCTGCAGCCCTTCATTTGGCTGCAACCGGTTTGTTTGGCCAAATGTTTTACTTTCCTAAACTGGGAAGGTCAGTTTCTTTTCTCAATTTCATTTTCATTACAAGGGACTGACTGAAAAAACGTAAGCTTTGCAACCACAGATTATAATATACACGCTCCTCATAGGACAATTCACTCATCCTCGAAATCAGTCTACCTACATCTTACTCCCTCCAAGTCCATCCTTCCCTGTGTAAGGAGACTAAAACTATACACAGTATTTCATCTGTGGTCCCACCAAGATCCTATATAATTGCAGTAAGATGTCTTAATTACAAAGCGATTGCAGTACAAGAATAAAAGCTGCCATGTCATTTGCCTTCATAATTGCCAAACCTGCCATGCTAAATTTCTGTGATTTGTGACAAGATCCTCCTCAATACCAACATTTACCAATCTCTCACCATTTACACAAGTCTGCTTTCTTATTCTTCCCATCAAAGTGGGCAACTTCACACTTCTCTACATCATAAACCATCTGCCACATTCTTTCCACCTCATTGAACTTGTCAAGATCCCTTTGCTTCCTCCTCCCAGTTAACTTTTCCATCTAATTTTGTTTTATCAACAAAATTGGATACTTTACACTTGATTCCCTCTTCTAAATCAATGAATTAGAATTTATATAGCTGGGGCTCAAGCACTGATCCTTGTCATTATCATCCCCAACCACGAGTCCTAATTTTGTGTGCCACCTTATTGGATACAATGAAAATCCAAATACATTCTGTGCACTGGTTCCTTTTTATGTATCCTGCTAGTTGCAATCTCAAAAAAAATAACAGAAATGTCAAATACAATCCACTCCACCCTTTCAATAGTCCATGCTGACTGCCCAAACATACTATGATTTTCTAAGTGCTGAATTTTCACACACCTAATAACAGATTTTAACATGTTCTCTATAATTGACATTCAGCTACCTGGTCAAATTCCCCTTCATCTCTATTTATTCCAGTTTGCTGTCCTTTTTAACATTTTAAATGTTAACTTTAGTTTGAAAAATGAGAGTATTTGATTAAATTTGTTTATCTGAGGCCCTGGAAGAGTTTATTAATTGGACGCCTTTTAAAAAATTCAGATGGTGTTTCACACAAGATTTCTTTCATTTTATACTACAGTCTTTGAAACTATACAATAAAGAACCAAATTAGCAAATCTGACCGACACCAATGATACAGGTTTATTATATGGTGCTCCTTGTACATATGCATTTATCTTTGTACCTAACAGAGGCAGATCAACAACTGATTTCCATTATAAAACAACTTTTAAGAGCTATTGTACAATAAATACTGTTAACTAGAACTTTATTAACTAGCGTAATATTAAGAATCCTACTTTTTACTGTTATGTGAATGCTTTGTTCAAACAAACTACATTATGAATGGTTTCGATGGAATGCTGCAATGGTATCAATATGCTAATTTTCCCAACCTATTCACAATAGATAATTCATAGTTTAGGGTATGCAGGGAACGAGGGAATAGGTAACCACCAGACAGTCAAGTAAAAGCAGACAGGTAGTGCAGGAGTCCCGAGTGCATCCCAATCAGTACTCAGTTCTGAATTATGATGAGAGTGGTGGGTCACCTAGGGAGTACAGCCAGGGTCAACTCCATGGCACCATGGATAGCTCAACTGTATGGGGAGGGTACAAGAAAGACTGGAAGAACAATAGTACAGGTGATTCAATTGTTAATAGAATAGACAGGCACTCGCTGTGGCTGCAGACGTGAATCCAAAATGGCGTGTTACCTCCATGGTGTCAGGGTTAAGGTTTTTGAAAAGCTAACAGAGAGGACTGATAAGGGAAGTGCTATTCATATGGTGTACATGGACTTCCAAATGGTATTTGATTCAGTGCCGCGCAATAGATTTGCGAGCAAAGTTATAGCTCATGGAATAAAGGGGAAGGTAGCAATATGGGTACGAAAGTGGTTAAGTGACAGGAAACAGCATGTTATGGTAAAGGCACATTTTTTGAGCTGGAGGAAGGTTGCAGTGGAATTCTCCAGGGGTCAGTGTTGGCAAACTTGTTTTTCCTGATATATATATTATCGACCCGAAGGGCAGGTGACAAGAAGTGTTAGTGAGGGATCACCTTGGGATCAGTGACCATAACTCCATTAGTTTTAAGATGGCTGTGGAGAATGATAGGTCTGGCCCAAAAATTAAAATTCTAAATTGGGACAAGGCCAATTTTGATGGTATTAGACAGGAAGCTTCAAAAGTTGATTGGGGGAGTCTGTTGTCAGGCAAAGGGACAGCCGGTAAGTCAGAGTCATAGAGGCTTAAAGCATGGAAACAGGCCCTTCGGCCCAACTTGCCCATGCCGCCCTTTTTTTAAAACCGTTAAGCTAGTCCCAACCGCATTTGGCCCATATCCCTCTATATCCATCTTACCCATGTAACTGTCTAAACGCATTTTAAAAGACAAAATTGTACCTGCCTCTACGACTATCTCTGGCAGCTTGTTCCAGACACTCACCACCCTCTGTGTGAAAACATTGCCCCTCTGGACCCTTTTGTATCTCTCCCCTCTCACCTTAAACCTATGCCCTCTAGTTTTAGATTCCCCTACCTTTGGGTAAAGGTATTGACTATCTAGCTGATATGCCCCTCATTATTTTATAGACCTCAATGAGGTCACCCCTCAGCCTTCTACGCTCCAGACTCTATCAAGCCTCTCCTTATAACTAAAACCATCAAGTCCCGATAGCATCCTAGTAAATATTTTCTGCACTCTTTCTATTTTAATAGTATCCTTTCTATAAGGGGGTGACCAGTGGGAAGCTTTCAAAAGTGTGTTAACCAGGGTTCAGAAAAAGCACATTCCTTTTAGAGTGAAGAGCAAGGCTGGTAGAAGGATGGAACCCTGGATGACTCAGGATATTGAGGGCCTGGTCAAGGTGGAGGAGGAAGCATGTGACATGCATAGGCATCTGGGATCAAGTGGCTGAAGAGTGTAGAGGTGTAGGAGTAGAGTTGAGAGAGAAATCAGGAGGGCAAAAAGGGGACACATGATTGTTTTGGCAGATAATACACAGGAGAATCCAAAGAACTTCTACAAATACATAAAGGGCAAAAGAGTAGGGAGAGAGTAGGGCCTCTTAAGGATCAACAAGATCATCTATGTGCGTTTCCACAAGAGATGGGCGAGATCTTAAATGAATATTTCTCATCAGTATTTATTGTTGAAAGGCATGGATGTTTGGGAACTTGGGGAAATAAATAGTGATATCTTGAGGAGTGTACATGTTACAAAAAAGGAGGTGCTGGATGTCTTAAGGCGCATCAAGGTAGATAAATCCCCAGGACCCGATGAAGTGTATCCCAGGACGTTGTGGGAGGCCAGGGAGGAAATTGTGGGTCCCCTGGCAGAGATATTTGAATCACGACAGCCACAGGTGAGGTGCCTGAAGACTGGAGGATGGCAAATGTTGTGTCTTTGTTTAAGAAGGGCTGCAAGGAAAAGCCTGGGAACTACAGGCCGGTGAGCCTAACATCTGTAGTGGGTGAGTTGTTGGAAGATATTCTGAGAGTCAGGATCTATAAGCATTTAGAGAGGCAAGGGCAGCTTAGGGACAGTCAGTATGGCTTTGTGAGTGGATAAAATCATGTCTCATGAATTTGATGGAGTCTTTTGAAGGGGTAACCAAGAAGGTAGATGAGGGCAGTGCATGTTGTCTACATGTACTTTAGCAAGGCCTTTGACAAGGTCCCTCATGGCAGACTGGTGCAGAAGGTGAAGTCGTTGTGCTGTAATTTACTTCGTTCTTTGGAAAGTCCCAAGGCTTTATATATAAAGAGCAAGAGGGTAGCCAGGGAGAGTGTTGGCCCACTCAAGGACAGGGGAGGGAATCTGTGTGTGGAGCCAGAGTAAATGGACGAGATATTAAATGAGTACTTTGCGTCAGTATTCACCAAAGAGAAGGACTTGGTGGATGATGAGTCTAGGAAAGGATGTGAGGATAGTTTGAGTCATGTTGAGATCAAAAAGGTGGTGGTATTAGGGCTCTTGAGAAACATTAGGGATATACCTAATGTTGGGATATACCCCAGAATACTGAGAGAGGCAAGGGAGGAAATTGCTGGAGCCTTGAGAGAAATCTTTGTACTCTCACTGGCTACAGGGGAGGTCACAGTAAGAAGTCTCACAACACCAGGTTAAAGTCCAACAGGTTTATTTGGTAGCAAAAGCCACAAGCTTTCGGAGCGCTGCTCCTTCGTCAGGTAAGTGGGAGTTCTGTTCACAAACAGGACATATAAAGATACAAACTCAATTTACAAAATGATGGTTGGAATGAGAGTCTTTACAGGTAATCAAGTCTTAAAGGTACAGACAATACGAGTGGAGAGAGCGTTAAGCACAGGTTAAAGAGATATGTATTGTCTCCAGACAGGACAGTTGGTGAGATTTTGCAAGCCCAGGCAAGTCGTGGGGGTTACAGATAGTGTGACATGAACCCAAGATCCCGGTTGAGGATGTCCTCATGTGTGCGGAACTTGGCTATCAGTTTCTGCTCAGCGACTCTGCGTTGTCGTGTGTCGTGAAGGCCGCCTTGGAGAACGCTTACCCGAAGATCAGAGGCCAAATGCCCGTGACCGCTGAAGTGTTCCCCAACAGGAAGAGAACACTCTTGCCTGGTGATTGTCGAGCGGTGTTCATTCATCCGTTGTCGTTGCATCTGCATGGTCTCCCCAATGTACCATACCTCGGGACATCCTTTCCTGCAGCGTATCAGGTAGACAACGTTGGCCAAGTTGCAAGATTAGGTACCGTGTACCTGGTGGATGGTGTTCTCACGTGAGATAATGGCATCCGTGTCGATGATCCGGCACGTCTTGCAGAGGTTGCTGTGGCAGGGTTGTGTGGTGTTGTGGTCATTGTTCTCCTGAAGACTGGGTAGTTTGCTCGACAATCACCAGGCAAGAGTGTTCTCTTCCTGTTGGGGAGCACTTCACCGGTCACGGGCATTCAGCCTCTGATTTTCAGGTAAGCGTTCTCCAAGGCGGCCTTCACGACACACAACAACGCAGAGTCGCTGAGCAGAAACTGATAGCCAAGTTCCGCACACATGAGCACGGCCTCAACCGGGATCTTGGGTTCATGTCACACTATCTGTAACCCCCACGACTTGCCTGGGCTTGCAAAATCTCACTAACTGTCCTGGCTGGAGACAGTACACATCTCTTTAACCTGTGCTTAACGCTCTCTCCACTCACACTGCCTGTACCTTTAAACCTTGATTACCTGTAAAGACTCGCTTCCAACCATTATTTTGTAAATTGAGTTTGTGTCTTTATATGCCCTGTTTGTGAACAGAACTCCCACTTACCTAATGAAGGAGCAGCGCTCCGAAAGCTAGTGGCTTTTGCTACCAAATAAACCTGTTGGACTTTTAACCTCGTGTTGTGAGTCTTCTTACTGTGTTTACCCCAGTCCAACGCCGGCATCTCCACACCATGACTACAGGGGAGGTCCCAGAGGATTGGAGAATAGCCAATGTTGTTCCATTGTTTAAGAAGGCCAGCAAGGATAATCCAGGTAATTACAGGCTGGTGAGCCTTACGTCAGTGGTAGGAAAATTATTGGAGAGGATTCTTTGAGACAGGTTTTACTCCCACTTGGAAATAATTGGACGTATTAGCAAGAGGCAACATGGTTTTGTGAAGGGGAGGTCATGTTTCACCAACTTGATCGTGTTTTTCGAGGAAGTGACGAAGATGATTGATGAGGGTAGGGCAGTGGATGTTGTCTACATGGACTTCAGTAAGGCCTTAGACAAGGTCCCTCATGGCAGACTGGTGCAGAAAGTGAAGTTGCATGGGGATCAGAGGTGAGCTGGTAAGGTGGATACAGAACTGGCTCGGTGATAGAAGACATGATGTTGGTGTTGTGAGACTTCTTACTCGGTCATAGAAGACAGAAGGTAGCAGTGGAAGGGTGCGTTACTCATTGGAGGGCTGTGACAAGTAGCATTCCTCAGGGATCAGTGCTGGAACCTTTGCTGTTTGTAATATATACAAATGATTTGGAGGAAAATGTAACTGGTTTGATCAGTAAGTTTGCAGACGACACCAAGGTTGGTGGAGTTGTGGATAGCGATGGGGACCATCTGCGGATACAATAGGATATAGATCGGTTGGAGACTTGGGCGGAGAGATGGCAGGTGGAGTTTAATCTGGACAAATGTGAGGTCATGCATTTTGGAAGGTCTAATACAGATAGGAAATATACAGTAAATGGCAGAACCGTTAAGAATATTGATAGGCAAAGGGATCTGGGTGTACAGGTACACAGGTCACTGAAAGTGACAATGCAGGTGGAGAAGGCATATGGTATGTTTGCCTTCATTGGCCTTCATCGGCCGGGGCATTGAGTTTAAAAATTGGCAAATCATGTTGCAGCTTTATAGAACTTTAGTGAGGCCGCACTTGGAATATAGTGTTCAATTCTGGTCGCCATGCTACCAGAAGGATGTGGAGGCTTTGCAGAGGGCACAGAAAAGATTTACCAGGATGTTGCCTGGTATGGAGGGCATTAGCTATGAGGAGAGGTTGGAGAAAGTTGGTTTGTTCTCACTGGAATGACGGAGGTTGAGAGGCGACCTGATGGAAATCTACAAGATTATGAGAGGCATGGACAGAGTGGATAATCAGAAGCTTTTTCCCAGGGTGGAAGAGTCAATTACTAGGGGGCATAGATTTAAGGTGCGAGGGGCAAGGTTTAAAGGAGATGTATGAAGCCAGTGTTTTTTTTTTACACAGAGGGCAGTGGGTGCCTGGAACTCGCTGCTGGGGGAGGGAATGTAAGCAGAAATAATAGTGACTTTTAAGGGGCATCTGGACAACTACATGAATAGGATGGAAATGGAGGGATATGGTTCCGGAAGGGTAGGGGGTTTTAGTCCAGTCGTGTAGCATGGTCAGTGCAGGCTTGGAGGGCTGAAGGGCCAGTTCCTGTGCTGTAATTTTCTTTGTTTTTTGTTCTTTGAGAAGCTGAATAGACTGGGACTTTTTTCTCTGGAGCGTCGAAAACACAGAGGTGATCTTATAGAGGTCTATAAAATAATGAGGGACATAGATCAGCTAGATAGTCAACATCTTTTCCCAAAGGTAGGGGAGTCTAAAACTAGAGGCATAGTTTAAGGTGAGAGGGGAGAGATTCAAAAGGGTCCAGAGGGGCAACTTATTCACAGAGGGTGGTAAGTGTCTGGAACAAGCTGCCAGAGGTGGTAGTAGAACAAAGAACAGTACAGCATAGGAAACAGGCCCTTTGGCCCTCCAAGCCTGTGCCGCTCCTTGGTCCAACTAGACCATTCGTTTGTATCCCTCCATTCCCAGTTTGCTCATGTGACTATCCAGGTAAGTCTTAAACGATGCCAGCGTGCCTGCCTCCACCACCCTACTTGGCAGCGCATTCCAGGCCCCCACCACTGTCTGTGTAAAAATCGTCCCTCTGATATCCGAGTTATACCTTGCCCCTCTCACCTTGAGCCCGTGACCCCTCGTGATCGTCACCTCCAACCTGGGAAAAAGCTTCCCACTGTTCACCCGATCTATACCCTTCATAATTTTGTACACCTCTATTAGGTCTCCCCTCATTCTCTGTCTTTCCAGGGAGAACAAGCCCAGTTTACCCAATCTCTCCTCATAGCTAAGACCCTCCATACCAGGCAACATCCTGGTAAACCTTCTCTGCACTCTCTCTAAAGCCTCCACGTCCTTCTGGTAGTGCGGCGACCAGAACTGGACACAGTACTCCAAATGTGGCCTAACCAGCGTTCTATACAGCTGCAACATCAGACTCCAGCTTTTATACTCTATACCCTGTCCTATAAAGGCAAGCATACCATATGCCTTCTTCACCACCTTCTCCACCTGTGCTGCCACCTTCAAGGATTTGTGGACTTGCACAACTAGGTCCCTCTGTGTTTCTATACTCTTGATGGCTCTGCCATTTATTGTATAACTCCCCCCTACATTAGTTCTTCCAAAATGCATCACTTCGCATTTATCCGGATTAAACTCCATCTGCCACCTCTCCGCCCAATTTTCCAGCCTATCAATATCCTGCTGTATTGTCCGACAATGTTCATCGCTATCCGCAAGTCCAGCAATCTTCGGCTACAATTTTCTATTTTAAAAAGCATTTAGACAGTTACATGGGTAAGATGGGTATAGAGGGATATGGGCCAAATTGGTGGAGTAGTGGATGAGGTGTTGTAGGCTGCAAAGAGACATAGGTAGGATGCAAAGCTGGGCTGAAAAATGGCAAATGGAGTTTAATCCTGATAAATGTGAGGTGATTCATTTTGGTAGGACTAATTTAAATGTGGATTACAGGGTCAAAGGTAGGGTTCTGAAGACTGTGGAGGAACAGAGAGATCTTGGGGTCCATATCCACAGATCTCTAAAGGTTGCCACTCAAGTGGATAGAGCTGTGAAGAAGGCCTATAGTGTGTTAGCTTTTATTCACAAGGGGTTGGAGTTTAAGAGCCGTGAGATTATGCTGCAACTGTACAGGACCTTGGTGAGACCACGTTTGGAATATTGTGTGCAGTTCTGGTCACCTCACTATAAGAAGGATGTGGAAGCGCTGGAAAGAGTGCAGAGGAGATTTACCAGGATGCTGCCTGGTTTGGAGGGTAGGTCTTACGAGGAAAGGTTGAGGGAGCTAGGGCTGTTCTCTCTGGAGCGGAGGAGGCTGAGGGGAGACTTAATAGAGGTTTATAAAATGATGAAGGGGATAGATAGAGTGAACGTTCAAAGACTATTTCCTCGGGTGGATGGAGCTATTACAAGGGGGCATAACTATAGGGTTCGTGGTGGGAGATATAGGAAGGATATCAGAGGTAGGTTCTTTACGCAGAGAGTGGTTGGGGTGTGGAATGGACTGCCTGCAGTGATAGTGGAGTCAGACACTTTAGGAACATTTAAGCGGTTATTGGATAGGCACATGGAGCACACCAGGATGATAGGGAGTGGGATAGCTTGATCTTGGTTTCAGATAAAGCTCGGCACAACATCGTGGGCCGAAGGGCCTGTTCTGTGCTGTACAGTTCTATGTTCTATGTTTAAATGCAGGGAATTGGGACTGGTTTAGTGGTTAAAAAAAAAGGGACAGCATGGACAATTTGGGCTGAAGGTTCCTATTTCCATGCTGTAAATCTCTATGACTATGACTCTTACTTGTAAATTGCTGGTTAATGTCTCACAGATACAGTCTTCTTAAATTGATGTCAATCACAGCAAGTTATGAAGTTTTATAAATTTCTCAAGTTCTGAAGGATCTACATCTGACAAGCTAACTTAACCTCTTCTCCTTCACAGATGTTATCCAAGTGTTTTCTGTGTTTAAGAAATCTTATGCAAGTGTCAGCAATGGTTCAATTGTCAGCACTCTCACCTCTGAGTAAAGATGATTGTGGGGTCAAGTCCCATTTCAGGGCATGAGCATAAAAATCTAAGCTGACACTCTGGTGCCATATTAAGGGACTGCTTAGCTGCTGGAGGTGGTGCATCTCAGATGATATGTTCAATCAGAGCACTGTTTGCTCTCTCAAGGTGGAGGTAAAGGTCCCATGGCACAATCCCAGCCAATATTTATCCTGTAATCAACATCACCCAAAGAACACCAAATTACCTAATTATTATCACACTGCTGTTGGTGGGAGTTTTGTGTTGGTAAACTGGCTGCCACGTTTCCTGCATTACAATAACGACTATACTTCAACAGTACCTAATTGGCGATAAAACATTTTGGGATGTTCTGAAGCAATGAAAGGCACTATATAAACATTTTCTTCTCTATCTAGATCTATTTGGAGAATAACCTTTGGTTTCTCATAATGTTCCAAAGATATAATTCTTCAATCATCAAACCAGAATTTTTAAACAATTTCATCTCCACGTTGCTGTGACCATAAAGAGAGTTTAAATACTCCAGATATCAAAAAATGTTTGTGAGAATTTGCCACTGATTACTTAATATTAAATTCGCATAAAAAATCCACCTATGGCACCACAAATAAATAAATTTACTTTCTTATGCCAGTCCTGCTTCATTCCAATTGAAACAATGTTGATATTGCCAACTTTCAGGTTCAGAAGCTATAGACGTAACTTTTAATAAATGCTTTCCTTGCCTTCAAGTAGATATTGTATTGATGGTATGTCTTCCAGGAATCTAAACACAAGTGAGGAAGCCCACTAAATGGAGAAAGACTGTAGATAACTGAAGCTCAGAAGGATTTGGGAGTGCATTCATCACAAAAAGCTAGTTAGCAGGCAAGTTCAGCCTGCTAGGAAGGCAAATTGAATGTTGGCCTTTATTTCAAAGGGAATGGAGTATAAAAATAGGGAAATCTTGCTAAAACCATCTAAGGCATTCATTAGGCCACATAGAATCAGAGAATCCCTACAGTGCAGAAGGAGGCCATTCGGCCCATCGAGCCTGCACCGAAAATAATCCCCGTAACTTCATGAATTTACCCTGCTATTTCTCCTGGCATTAAGAGGCAATTTAGCATGGCTAACCAACTCGCACATCTTTGGAGTGTGGGAGGAAACCAGAGCACCTGGAGGAAACACATGCACACACACGGAGAACGTTCATACTCCACACAGTCACCTGAGGCCAGAATCGAACCCGGGTCTCTGGCGCTGTGAGGTAACAAGGCCAGCCACTGTGCTGCCCATATCTGAAATACTGTGAACAGTTTTGGTCCCCTTATCTAAGGAAAGATATAGTGACATTTGAGGCAGTCCAGAGATGGTTGATCCTGGATATGGAGAGGTTTTCTTGAGGAGAGATCGAGTAGGGTGGGCCTGTATTCACTGGAGTTCAGAAGAATGAGAGGCAAT